>NW_028253413.1:0-208931 GCF_964263255.1 Lissotriton vulgaris
ATCCTGTCCATTTGTATGTGACATGCATTTCACAACTGGAACTGCCTGTGGTAACACAAGGGCCTCTATTAAAGCCTCTAAAAGATTCCAATGCATAACAGGACATTGTTCTGACTTAAGGAAGCCTCTCCTGCTTCATCTCATAAGGCTAGAATGTACAGTGGCAGTCGCATAAGCCGAATCTGGATTGATTGTGATGACATTTTCTATTTCCTGCTTAAGCTGCTATCAAGGTTATCAACTCTACTGCTTGTGCAGAATAATGTGCTGGTAGTGTTACTGCTCTCCTATGTGGAGTGGGTCTGAAGAATGATGCTGTTGTGCTCAGACTACTGCTCCACCTGTATGTCTTACTCCTGTGTCTTGGTAAGTAGTTGAAGAACCATCAACAAAATAGAAAATGCTACCTGGAATAGGATCATCTGTTGCTTGACTAGATTCATTAGGGATATACGTTGCACAGTCATGCACATCATCCTTAGAATCTAGTATAGGATGAGCAAAAAATGGTGTAGGGTTCACTGTATGCCACTTTACAACCTGCAAAGATGATAGTGACATATCACCTTCTATACTGGCACTCTTTGTGTAGTTAGAGTAGTCTTTAGCTCTCAAAATGATAGCAAACACCACATATTCTGCATAGAGCATCAAAGGTGCCCTCATTATAATAATGGACTCTTCTGCACTGCAAAGGCTGCAGCGGCGAGAGCTTGCTCGCAAGGATAACGTCCTCTCATCACTGAATACAACTGCCCACTAAAATATGCAATAGGTTTGATTGTGTCCTAAGGGATATTTATGCACAAGGGCAGTTGTCATCACTTGACCATCGTAATGACAAAAGAGATAACACTCCTTGGTGTAGTCAGCAGTCCCCAAAACTGGGACATTTGTTATCTCCTTTTTTGGAAAGTCTCCCTCATTTCCGGTGTCCACATTATCTTTTTGTGTCTGTCCTTCGTCTATTTAATAGAAGTTAGCATCAAAGAACCATTGTCTCACATAATTAGAGACCAAGAAATATCTGCATTCCCTTAATAGTGTCTGGCTCAGTCATTTCACTTATAGATGCTGCACTTTCAGGAGTCACTCAGCGACCAGACACAGACAGTAATTGTCCCAAGCAATGGGACTCCGCCTGACAATACTGAACATTGTCTCCTTCTACCTTCTACCTTCGATCTCTCTGTGAGAGAATAACCAGAAGAAATATGGTATCTTTCCTACACTGCTGTTCTGAAGGACTGCAAACGCATATGCTGCAACAATGTGCTGTCACTTTGAAAGTTTGGCAGATCTTTTTTCAACACTCTGTTGAAAATGCTAGGGGACTCACAATACCCTAGAGATAAACAAGAATACAAATACTGAGTCCCGCAATAGGAAAACTCTATCAAGTAATGGCTGTCTGGATGGAGAGGGATGCTAAAAAAAACATTCTTGAGATCTATAACAGAGACAAATTTTGCATACTGAGAAATATTTGTCAAAATGATTGAACAGTTGGAAATTCTGGGATTACTACATCATTAAGAGGGCACTGTTCTTGAACTATATACCAAGTATTACCTTTGGAATTCTTCATTGGATAAATTGCGGTGTTACAAGGAAATACTCCAGGGTAAATTACTCCTTGCTCTAGCAAAGCCTTTAAAGTAGGGTTGATGCCTTCGTCTGCTTCTTTAGAAAGATGATACTGTCCTCACCCTAGCTAAAATAGAGCCTTCCTTCACTGTAATTCTGAATGGAGTAGCAGTGCAAATAAGACCTACATCATGGGGACCCTTAGTCCACAAGGTAGCTGGTACTTGAGAAATATCTGCATCCCTAACAGAGTCAAAAGTTCTACCTGGTGTGGATGTCCTTGCTTCCAATATTTTATTTAACAGTATGTCTTCCTGAAAGACTAGAACTGTTTTCTTAGAATCATCATCAAACAGTTGATCATCAAATATTTCCCTAACCATTTTACCTGGCTCAATGAATATAAAAAATGTCCACAAGACATGGCTATGATCCTGGCCAGGACTGCGCAGGCTCCCGCGCATGCGCAGTTTCCAAAGATGAAGCCGCGATGGGGAAGATTGCGGCGCAATAAAGTAAGTTTGATTTAAAGTTATATTTAGCCTTTTAATTTAATAAGGGAGGCGGGCGGGAAGCGGGAGGCGGGCGGGCGGCAGGCGTAAAGTGCAAATTTCCGCCCATTCCGTGGGTGGAACGGAAATGTCCGCCCGCCCCTAGTTGCGAGGACCTTTGCCAATATTTTATAATCTTGATTCAATAAAGATAGCAGCCTATAGGACACACACCCATCAGGCGGTATGCACCGTTTAAGAATCAGTGTTACTATTGCCTCTCCCATAGTAGTGAGTAGTTCACACGATTCTAGAGCCTCCACATAGACCTCCAAAAGGTGTGGCATCAGTAACGTCTTGTACATTTTGTAAAAAATTCCAGGAAGGCCCTCCGTGCCGGGGGTACGGGAGCCATCCAGCTTTTCAATGGCCTCCTTGATTTAATCCCCGCCGATAGGTGAAGCTAAAAACTGCTGCTGCCCCTTTTCCAGCCAAACCATCGCTATTTAGTTTAAATAGTCGGAGAGGGCTGTACCAGTCGGTGGGGAGCTTGAGGTATATAATCGAGTATAATATGACAGAAAGATGGAGAGGATATCTGTGTCACATGTGGCCTAGGTGCCCTCTGCAGTTGGGTAATATATGTAGTATGCTGTTGAGGGGTAAGCAAGCAGGCCAATGTGCATCCTGGCCTCTCACCCTCCCCATACACTCGAGCCCGCGCGTACTTCCCCAAATAGGCGTCTCACGTAATGCGAGAGCCTGAAAATCACTTAAGAGTCTCACCCGCTGATGGAGTGGCGGAGGATCCCCGCCAGCCAAGGTTCGGACATCTAGGTCCCGTAATGCTTGTTCGGTTTTGTCAAGGTCCTGCCTGAGTGTGCGCAAGACCCCTTCTTTTTCGTTAGCGATACAAATACCCCTAATGTAGACTTTGAAGGCCTCCCATAGGGTGGCGTAGCGTGATACAGAGCCCGTATTGGTATGAAAATATTCTACAATTGTATCTTGAACTTCACTCTTGTAAACAGTATCCAATAAGGCATCAGTGGGAAAGAGCCAGGGCCGGTAGTGGCGGCCAATTGTTGGTAGGAGTACGAACAATTATACAGGTGAGTGGTCCAACAGGGTTCGAGGTAGATGATCAGCTTCTTGTAACATGACCAGGAGGGCTGGTGTTGCATACCATCTATCTATGCGAGACCAGGTGCCATGTGGTGCAGAATAAAATGAGAATCCCTTGTCTACTGGATGTAAATGTCGCCATGTATCTGCCAGTAAATGCGCATGTAATAAAGCCTCAAGCTCCGCAGTAGAGCATGGTTTTGTGACGTGACCTGTGCCCGTGGTGTCTACATTTGGTTGCAGTGTGAGGTTGAAATCACCGCCAAATATGATAGAGTCTATCAGTGTGGCAGTAATGTGCATGGATACAGTAGCAAAAAAGCCACGGGCATCTACATTGGGGGCATATACGTTAATGATGAGTATGTGTTTTGCGCCAATGCCACCAGCCTTCTGTAGATATCGCTCCTCCGGATCAGCAATAATAGACTGGGAAACGAAGGGGGTGTCTTGTGTGTGACCACGGGAATAAGAGCTGTAATGAAAAAAAATCTGTTGTTGCCCCAGGATGCAGCAAAGCGATTGTTCAAGCTTTGGGCATAGTGGGTCTCTTGAAGCAGAGCGATGTGTAAGTTGCGTAGTGTCAAACAAGCTAATATCTGTCGTCCCTTACAGGGATTCAAAAGCCCCCCTCCTATTCCATGTTAAGCATTTAAGTTCCAATCCCTCCATTCCCTGCACAGTGCCCCTCATATGGATCAATGTGTCAGCATGATTAAATGTGAATAGCGCGCCAGTGGATATACGAGTGACCTGCAACATATAAACAAATTTAACCTTACTCAACTTAATTACCCACCCCACCACCCTCTTCCCACATCGGATAACCACCCAACTTGGATCAGATGAATCCCAACCCATCTCTACCAACAAAAAAAAATACAAAGGAGAACCACAACAAATTACAAGGACTAGGAGCTCTCCTAGGGGGGGGTAGCAACGCCCCATGCGGACCACTAAACATTAAAGTTATAAGTTGCATATGTACATGTAGCTGCTCTCATGGGGGGGGGGGTCGAAGCAACAGTTATATCAATCATTAGAAAAAAGAAAGGAAGGTAGTACTACATCGTCTTTGAAGTGCTGATAGAGCTTGCATACATTATGTTCATCATATGCACCCAGAATGCCTTTCAATGGAGCACAAATCATTACTAATAACTGTGGGTCATTTTCCAGGAGAGGGACCTCTAGTTGATGTGTGGCACTTCCAGAATTCAGAGTCCTCCGTAGGAGTGTCAAAATGGAGGTTTTGACGCCAATCTGTGTCCGAAGGCGCGATGGGTACAGCCTTCCTTAAAGGGCATTGGCATTTTTCAAGTTAAGTTTGATGTTATGCAATTTGCACCTAGCCTGTTGCACTACTGGCATGAAGTTAGTGTAAATGGACAGTGACATTCCCTGGAACTATAGATCTCCCACCTCTCTAACTCTTCGCAAGGCAGCATCACGGTCGCGGTAGTCAAGCAGTCGCGCTATAATGAGGCCTGGGGGAGATCCAGGAGCTGATCTAGGAGCAAGAGATCTGTGGGCCCTCGTCCACAGCAAATGTAGTGGAGAAACAATCTCTGCCAAACAGTTCAGTTCACAAGATCTCCACAGAGCTCCCCAGGGCCTGTATTGATGTCTCAGCCACTCTATGCGGAGGTTGTTGTGGCGCGATCTTGCCTCCAAATCTTCAGCTTTCGCCACAATCTTTTTGAGAAGGTGGTCTGTGCGATCGAGGCGTATGGCCATTGCTGCTTGTGTATCTTCAACGTCCGAGATACGCTTTCCTACTGTATCTATTCGGGCTTCATGTTCTACCCGGTTATGAATGGTGTCAATGCTTACAACCAGATCATCAAAGAGCGTGTTAATAGCCTTGAAGCCAGCCAGCAGCTCCATTATGGCGGCAGTGCCCTCCAGCACAGGTTGCTTGGTCTCTGGGGGATCGGTGCGCTCAGTCGATTCTCCCTGCACGGTATCGTCTCCACCTTTCCCTCTAGGGGTCTTAGCAGTTTCGACAGAGAGCTGCCGCTGCTTGGGATCTACACGCCCCATAATGAACAGGCTGGTGGCCAAATATGTATGCACTGGCGAATGCAAGACCAACAGGGACTCCCTAGTTGCAGGAAACTGCAGCAGGACAGTGCAGCTAATACGAGGCCGGGGAGGGGATACTAGGAGTACTGAGTCCTCCAAAACATGGGCGCATTACGAGGGATCTGGTCCATTTGCATTGCGTGCTGGAGCCGGGACGGCCTCTCGCTCAAATCGCTTTTGAGCAGGGGTAACAGGGCGCATTTAGGGAGTGGGGGTATCACTCACCAAATGTTTTCCCTGTTATACAGTGTAAGGTGCAAAAAAGGTCATGTAACTATAGTGCAGGTACTCCCCCCACCGCTCTGGGCACCCAGATTGTGCTGGGGTTGGTGCGTTGCCTCCTGTATGCCGTACGCGGATATCCTTTCATTGGGGGAGCCCAGGATAACTAGCATGACTCAGCCCCTGCGGTGCACATTGGCTCTCCATGCTACATTCGTCACTGCCGTTCCTCCACAGGCTGCCAAGCCGGGGTCTCAGTTATCGCCGCAGCCGGGCTCCACAGAGGTGGCCCCACCCTCAGGCTCGCCTGCGACCCCTATCATTGTGGGGCCTCCGAGGGCCGCACTCAGGTCGCCGCTACAGGAGCAGCGCACTTGGGGGTCGGAAGCGCCCTCTCGAACTCCGCTTCGCTTTGTCCCTGCGCTTTTAGAAAGTAGGCATTTTCTTGTTAAACCATTCTGTGTGCCTCTGCCTGTTTGTGTATTGACTGCCTGGTTTTGGAGTGATAGGGGCTGAGTATTTGCCACACTCCTCGCAGTCGGCGCCGTACTTTGGATTAATTGCTGTCACTTCGTCGCAATAGCCCCAGGTGGAGCTCTTTGTTTTCTACAAGCTTTATTTTTGCAATAACTGTCCTAAGTCCTATTTTATTACCTGTATGTTTGATTTTTTTTTTTTTAAGACCTTTATTGTACATGAATAGGAATACACAATATAGGGCCTACAACCCCCTGGGCCGGCTGCAATGATAACACAATCTATATGTCATTATACTGAGAACACGGCCTTTGAGTCGACAACCCAGGGGTCCGGCGGCGGATGAAAATATATAGCAACATGATGTTAAGAATGTAAATATACGACATGACTTAGGTCTAAAATCTTTCTCTCTTTTTAAAACAAATAACAAACCCCACATTAAAAATAAAACCACGGTAATCACGTTCAGTTCCTCAAAGGTGACAAAACAACGTTCAAGTCTGCAGCTTTATTAACATTGGTGTTATGACCAAAAACCCAATCTCACATTATGAAGCACGATAGGCAGTAGGACAGGGTTCATCACAGCCAAAGGAGTTCCATGTTGGCGTATGTAAACTTTTAGATCAAACCTTTAATCAGAAAGACACTCATCCGGGTCAACTCGTGGTGGCTCACATATGTCTCCCCTAAATTTGTTCCAGGCCCCCCAGATTTGCCCCCATTTTTAGGGGCATCCCCGATGGACAAATACCGCCTTTTCAGCCACCATCGCTTCGTCCATGTCCTTACACCAGTCTCGCAGTGTGGGCAGTACGCTAGATCCCCATAGTCTGGCAATATTACTTTTTGCCACTAACATCCCCAGTATGGCCCAATCTTGTTGACGGTGGGTCAAATCCTCCGCATCCCAGATGTTTAATAGGCAGCGACGTGGGTTGGGCATCAGTGAAATAGTCGTGGATTGGGAAATGGTTCGCATCACCGCTGCCCAATACGCGGCCACCCGGCTACAGTCCCAAATGGTATTGAAGAATGTCCCTCTTTCTCCACATCCGCGGAGGCAATATTCGTGGGAGGCCCTCCCTATTTTGTAAAGGACCGTTCTGGTGTAGTATGTGCGGTGTAGTATTTTCAACTGAACTAGTTTAAGTCTGGATGGGATCGCTAATTCTCGGGGCGACGAGAGAGCCTCTTGCCATTCCGAGTCATCAAGGTCGCCAATTTCGCCCACCCAAGCCAGGCGCAATTTGGATAGCATGTCAGGTAGGTTGTTGACCAGTTTCCTATATGTGTAGGACGTCGCTTTGTGGGACATATGCTCTGTTAGCAGCCTATCTTCCAACGGAGTGGACTCTTGTAGTTTCGTACCTGCCGGGATGACCGATAGAAGTGAATGACGGATCTGCATGTACCTATAATACTCAGACTGGGCCATATCGTGTTTGGTTTGCAGGTAAGTGAAGTCCACTATGTGGTTTTTTCTCCAGAGATCTCCCACCACCGAGATGCCTATGGCGTCCCACGCCCGGAACCCCTTGCTATTTCCCATGAAGCCCAATCTGTGTGAGTCCCACAGGGGTGTCATTTGCGTGATAGCATCTGCGCACTGAAGGTGCCTATGTGCCTTATACCAGAGTTGGACCGTGTGACGGGTCGGACCAATGAGGTCGGATAGTACGCCACAACTATAGAGGGTTCTTAAAAGTCCCCTGGACTCAATATTCTGCCTGTCAGCCAAGAAGGCGGGCTCGGTCTGCGGGGCGTGTAGCCAGTAATTAATTTGCTTAAGGTGGGCATTCCCAGTAGTATAATTCGATATCAGGGAGCGATATGCCCCCATCATACCAATCTTTTACCAGTTTGCATTGTGCAATTCGTGCCGGTTTCCCGTCCCACAACAAAGCAGAGACCGCAGCTGCGATGGCTCTGAAGTAGGAAGAGGGGACCGGGAATGGTGTGTTCTCAAGGAAGTAGAGAAAACGAGGCAATGTCATCATTTTAAACAGAGCGGCCCTGCCAAGGAGGGTGAGAGGGAGGGAACGCCACACCTTTACATCCCGAGTAAACCTTTCCAGTGGGGGTCTCAAATTCAGGGCGTGGAATTCGTCCGGGTTGGATGAAACCTGGATTCCCAAATATTTAAAAGGGGTGTCAGTGTAACGCAGCGGACAATCCGCGGGGAGGGAAGGCGGGCTGCCGGCGAGAACGTACAGGACTGATTTGGTCCAATTAATTCTATATCCTGAAACTCTCCCAAACTTTTCGCAAACATTCAGAATTTCTAGGATTGACTTTTTGGGGGAGGTGAGGTAAAGAAGGACGTCGTCCGCATAGAGAGATATCCTATCCTCCCAGGACGGTGACCACCTGATACCTTTGATGGATGGTTCCCACCGAATCCAGATCGCCAATGGCTCAAGGATCAGCGTGAACAGCAAGGGGGACAACGGGCAGCCTTGCCGCGTTCCACGGCCAAGCGGGAAATCCCTGGAGACGTGGCCATTTACTGCTATCTGGGCCAAAGGCCCAGTATAGAGCAGGCGGACCCACGCACTGAACTTGGGGCCAAAGCCCATGTGACGGAGCACGGCAAATAGATAAGGCCATTCTACGGTGTCAAACGCCTTAGTGGCGTCCAGGGAGAGAAGCACTGCCGGTTCCTGTATATACTCCCGGCGGGCCAGTACCGCCTGTAGACGGCGCAAATTATGTGAGGTGTTGCGCGTCGGCATAAAGCCAGACTGGTCCGGGTGTACCAAAGTAGCAAGGTGGGGAGCCAAACGCTGTGAGAGTAATTTGGCAAGGATCTTAGGTTCAGCGTTTAGTAGGGAAATGGGACGGTAGGAGCTGCACGCTTCCGGCACTTTACCAGGTTTGTGGATCGGGACGATCGTGGCAAGGCGTTGATCTTTAGGTAGCATACCTATTTGCAGACTATCCTCGAACATTTTAAGCAGATGAGGGGCCATTACGGAAGCTGTTTGTTTATACAGTTCTACCGGGAGACCGTTGGGTCCCAGAGCCTTGCCGGACGCTAGTGCGTTAGTCGCCTCCCGCACCTCCTCCACAGTGATGTCTGCATCCAGCAGGAGTGCCGCCTCTGGTGAGAGGCAAGGGATTGTCAAATCTTTAATATAGTCGTAAGCATCCTCCGTCGTGTATGCCGCCTGGGGGGTATATATTGCCTCAAAATGATCAGCTAGCATGTCGGCTATGGCTCCTGGGTCCGAGGTCAGACGTCCCCCGGGAAAAGTCAGTTGTGCAATGACCCTGCCCGCCCTCTCCTTTTTGTCGAGCCAGGCCAGCATCTTTCCAGCCTTATCGCCCAATTCGTATATCCTATGACGGGAGGCCTGAATTGTAGTCTGTACCATTTCTCTTTGGTAGGACATCCACTCAACCTGTCGCAGCCGGACTGTCTGAGCGGCTCCCGGGGATGGGTGGACCTCCTGGTCGGCAATGGCCTCCTCAAGAGCCCCTTCAAGGGTGCTAAGTTCTCGATTCTGGGTCCGTCTATGAGCAACAATGGATGCAATTGCCTGCCCGCGTATGACCGTTTTATATGCTTCCCATAGGATACCATGAGAGCGCACGGAGCCTGAGTTTTCCCGAAAGTAGTGTTTAGCAGTTTTTGAGAGGGTTTTCCTCAAAGGAGCGCTCTGCAGGTAGCCTGCGTGAATGGGAAAGATGCGACTTCTACGGGAGCGGTGATTTGTGTACGTGAGTCGGAGCGGAGAGTGGTCAGATATTCCCCTGGGACGGATGTCTACCTCCTCAACCCCATGTAGTCCATCCCCTGACATTAAAATGTAATCTATACGTGAGAGACAGTGGTGAGTTCCTGAGTAATAAGTGTATTGCTTATCGTAGGGGTGTTTGTGGCGCCAACAGTCCATCAGTCCCAGGGCGTCTAGCAGTCCAGCGAGTCGCCCACCTCCCCGCACCGTTGTACTATGTGGGTGTCTATCCATCTCATGGTCCAGGACATCATTAAGGTCACCTCCTATTATTAGCGTCGCTGTCGGTAAAGATAAGAGGAAGGTAGCAAGGGCCGTGTGTGCTGTAGCATGCAGGCCGGAAGGGACATACACAGACACGAAGTTATACAATTGGCCCTCCCACTGTATCGTCGCAGCTGCAAAGCGTCCCTGATCATCAATTTTTGTCTGTTGACATACCATTGGAAAGCTTTTTCGAATAAGTATCCCTGTCCCTCTAGAGCCGGAGGAGAAGTCAGCATGTGCAAGAAACCTATACCCCCATCTATCCATTGTCTTCGAGGCTGAGCCAACTAGATGAGTTTCCTGTAGTAGGACTATCGCTTGCTTGCAGCGCTTCAGGTATTGTAGCACTAGGCCCCTCTTCACCCTGTAGCCCAATCCCCTAATGTTCCATGTTAGGACTGTGAAAGTCGATGTGTGAGAAGAATGTGGTGTAAGGTCCTCAGGTGTATCTATCCCTTGTGCTGCCATTTAAATGTGTGCGTGTTTTCGTAGAAGTCAATAGGGACGGGCCGCGCTGCGTACCTTTAACCCGAGTATGTTTGATTTTTGTTGTTTTGATCTTGTTGAGTTTAGATAAAGATACTTTATTTTTCTAAACTGGTGTGGTGTTATCACTGTATTACTGTGTGTTTTGAGTACAAATACTTTACACATTGCCTTTGAGATAAGCCTGTCTGCTCGTGTCAAGCTACCTAGGGAGTGAGCAGGGGTTATATAACATGTGTATATCCCTTACCCTGACTAAAAGCAAGGGTCCCTATTTGGACAAAGGAACCTACCTCTGCCAACTACAGACCCACATTTCTAACAGAACTCTTTTCCCAGTAATTCTGCCATCTCTGCTATTATTGTATGCACTGCTGCAGTAAATGCTTCTATATCTGTGGGTTGAACTCTAATTTGATCTCCAGTTGAAGAATCTACTGTTACAGCAAGATCCTGGAAGTTGAAACTCCAGGGGTAGAACAAATCATAGTTCCATCAGGCTCAAAATAAATAGTCATATTTAATTTGGCAATACGATCTGTCCCCAATAGATTGGCTGGCACAGCTGGAGAGAACAGTAAACAGTCATTAATGTACCTCCCTCCTATTCCCATCTCCACTGATTTAGTAAATGGAACCCTCGTTACTGCCCCAGAGAATCCTTGCATGTCCATTGATCAATTGGAAGGCCTCCCTCTCTAATACAAGATCGGGGTCCTCCTGTATCTATGAAGAAAGCATACCTCTTTTCATTGATAGCTACTGTCACAGTGGGTTCCTCATCTGACCTGTGCGCCACTGACAATACTGGACACATGGAACTACTCTGCGGGCACCTTCATTGCGTGTATTCTCCCACATAATTTGTCTGGAAAGGATTTCCTCCGGGCACAATCACACCTCGCTGTCCACTTTGAGGTGGAGTCGCTGTTGAGGGTACTTGGTAACTTTACTGTGATGGTATTTGTTACACCTGAGGCATTGCTGGTTGCAGCACATTTTTTGATGGCATCTGAGATACATATCTTATTTGCGGGTTTGACTGTGGCTGCCCTACTGTATATTTCCTGACTAGATGTAAACACCTGTTCTTCCATTTTGTTCATCCCATCTCTTAGTCCTGCAATCTCTAATGAAATGTATGGATCTGTGACTGTAATTGCATGTTTGATCCATTCTTTGGGGACCTAGCCTGCCTCTTCCTATTGCTCGTCTGCTACTTCCTTGTGCCCTTTCATAATCATGTGTTGTAGGTACTGTTGTTGGGTGGTCCCTGGGACCGATCCCACAGACATTGCAGTCATCTGAATGGTGGCTGCTACTACAGCTCCTTCCACTACTCCTTTCTTTGCCAACTTTTGCTGTACTAACTTGGCTGCTTCTTTCTTTGTCACCTCCTGCTTCTTTCTCTCTTTATCGTGCTTCTTCTTACAAAAATTGATTATATGTTCCTGTATCTCTGTCCAGGGTTTGGCTTCCAATCCCACTATATTGTCTAGATTATCCTATATATGAGAGGGTAAATCCTTATTCACTACGTTGTAAAACACCACAGCATTTCACCCTGTTACTTCCCAACCATGACCTACTTCTTGAGTCCATTTTTCCTTCATCCTGCTTAGAAACTGAGCAGGGTCCTCGTTCGGCTGCACTGACTGAGCCATGAGGGACTCCATGTTTGACCTGTCAGGATACATTTTCCTCAATTGATCCCAAAGTACTGTCCTAACTAAGTTGAATGGAGAGCCATCATACCTAGTCTCAGTGAGGGTAACTTTTCTTCCTCCTGGAAAATAATATCTGTCTCATCTCCTATGAGAGAGCTAAGTAAACATTTTATGTCCTCTACTGCCAAGATGATGCCTGCAGTTTGCCTATCAGGAGCTCTAATCCATTTCTCTGCTCCCTCTTTAAGTGGCGGTAACAACTTTTTGAGATTCTCCTTGTCCATTTGTGGCCAATGAATGTAATGAGGTGCCCCAGGTATTAAACCGTCACTCGCCTGAACTCCAGGCTGTTCAACTTGAGAGATTGGAGGATAATTCCCTACACCCCAAAAAACCTATGCCAGCCTAAACTGTATGTGAACACCCAGCTTGGCTAAAATAGATCTCCAGGGGAAGGGGAAAAATGGGACAAAATAATAAAACAAAGAAAACACTCCAATATTGTTGTCTTTTTCTATATATGGCTCTTCTTCTCTTGAAGATATGTGTATAGCTTCGGAAGACATTAATTCTTTGATAACCCAGTGACTATACATAAAAACAATTATAAAAACATTTTAGAGCTAAATCTCTACTTTCTTACTTGCTTGTTCTAAAATTTCCGCAAAACTCATCAAATACCTTTTCATTTGTCACACTTTACATATCACGTGGTCTTTTTCTCTTTTTCTGAGGTGCGCTTTTTTCAGGGACTAATCTTACTTTGTACTGTAAAAAATAAAATATTATTATTCATAAAATCATATTGTAGTGTAGTTCCTGTATTCCCAATAGGCTCTGCGCATTGGAATAATATATCCTATAGATTTGACGTAGGACTTATGTCGACTAGGTCACTATCAAATATATTAGACTTAATTTTGAGTGCCAGCTAGCTCAGAGGTCACTAGAAACTTTCTTGAATAAACAAGATGGGATTAGTTTCTGACAACCGCATAAACATGACAACTTTGTTTCCCCAAGAATAAACGTATTTTCAGAGTCGTGGAAACAATAGATAGATATTTTACTCAGTCAATCGTGCATGCTTCGTTTTATCAGAGGTGCTGAGAAAATAGGGAGACAGGCGTTTTCAATAAAAGGATTTATTGAACAGTCTTCTTTCTCATGCAAGTAAAGTAAACTACTACAATCGTAATACAGGCTGTAAAGTATAATGAGTGCAGGGTGAAGAGTATTATAAAATAATACTGTAAAAGCATTGTATGGTTTCTAAACCATAGATAAATATATACATAAATAACAAAGGCTAAAAGTACTCAACTGGTGCTTCTAGAATATGCCTACCCCAATGTACCTAACCTAAGTCTAGTAAGTGTGGTGTAGCATAGGTTTAGTTTCTTTGCCAAGAATCTATCCAAGATTTCTCTTTAGTGTATAATCAGCGCCATTCCTTAGTTTAGAATGAAGGAGATCTGGTCTCTCTTGTCTCTGGACTTGATTTCCCAACACCCCGAGAGGGGAGCTTGGAAACACTGGAGCTGGATTCTCAGCGACAGAAAGGACAGCTTCTCGATCAGTGCATCAGCTGGAGGGTCGGCTTCCTTCGGCACTTGCTGTAGCGAGCTGCGTCAGGCAAGTAGAGAGTCGAGCTGCTCCGAACCACTGTGTCCTTGCTAGAGCAAGTGAAGGCATATTTATACCTTGAAGGTGCCTGCCTAAAGTCAGGCATAATAACATCAGTAAAGAACCCCAAGGGAATGGTAGTTCTTTGTAAACTCCATGAGTTCTTGGACAAATCAATATTCAAGCAAGGGGATGTCCCTGACTGCTTAAGCCGATTTTCCAAGAAATCATTGTGGTTTTTTGCTACGTGTGGAAGTAGCCATGCCTGTATTTGCACTGCATGGGCTATGTCTAAATGTGGGTATTATTTCTATGCCTATATTAGGGCAACGTGAATTGTATCTATATATGGACATGAACCGGGAAATTTTGCTCGGATCCTAAAACGCCATACAACACCCACTCCACTTTATTATGTTCGCCATTAGTAAATTCTAAGCATTTAAAACATATCTAAAGCAAGATGTGTAAAAACCCTACCCAGAATACATAAAATGCATTTGAAATGGTTTTTTACATGAAAAAAATGAGCATTTGTGCTGTAAGCATTTTAAAAGCAATGTTTTCATTCAAAGCATACAGTATGATATTGGAAATGCTATCCGAATGAATCATGAAAGTACATTTATGAAATAGCTCTTAAATACAGAAGAAAAAAGGTTGACACCATTCCATGACAGAATATATAAATTGTTTTGGTTGTGGACAAGGTCAAATATTGTCTCCTGGAAGTATTCAATGAAGTCTTGTTCTCTATGAATAGTTCTACTTTAAGCAGATTACTTTGTGCCAAAAAGGATTCAATTTTGGAAAAAGTCAAATCGTAGAAAGTGGTTAGAAGTTTTGTTTTGAAAAGTGAAGGTCGAATAGAGTCCCATAGAACGCTGTGCGCTAAGTTGCGCTTGTTGTTTTTTCTTTCCCTTGTGTACTGCCCTTGCCCTTGTGTAATTGTTTATTTAACTTTCTCACAATTGTGTGTTGTGTATGGTTGTTTGGTTGAGAGTGTTGTTGTGTGGTTGCTTCAGGATGATTGGGGGTTATGCTGTATTTTTATATTTGTAATCTATTTTGAACATTTTTATGAAAACTGCTATTATGCAAATTGACAAAAAATAAATAAGAAACATGTTTTTTCAATGAACTATGGTGTGGGACAATGTTGATATGTATTAATTTTTGGATGTATTACCTGTAGATTTATTGAGGTATCTAGGAGAGGTTCTTGTTCTTGTTTGTATTTTCCCTGCCTCCTCTTCCTAGTATCTCTAATATCAGGGACCCTCGTTTGTTGTTGATATTTATTGTTTAGTCCTTTTTGCACTGAAGATTCCTCAAAGGTGATGAGTCTCTCAGTTTGAAACTCTTGGATAGTAGAAAGATTTGCTCGTCTGCTACATATTTGGAGTCCACTGGGCCTACTACTTATGATTGGCCACATGATGTTCTCCTTTCTTCCAGAAAGGGGCGGCAGTAACACTGTTCTTGATCCGTGGATTGCTAGCACAGGTACTGGTTGTCTGTAAGAAGGCCCAAATTCCTTCTTATCCACGATCTTTTCTCTGACTAGATCCCCAATTTTTGGAATCCAGACAGGCCTTGCTGGGATGGGTGGATCCCTTTCAATGGTCGTTGGCTTCTGTAATGTGTTGCCATGACTTATTCTTGTTTCATTTAAGTCCTGCAAAACAGCCAAACGGTCTTTGATATCAAAAGGGTTTTGTTCTACCACTGAAGTCTAACGATCAAGGTCCTGGACAATCATTCCAGTACCAAAAAAGATTTCATATGGAGTGATTCCACCCAGAGAATTTCTTGGCGGAGTATTTAGACTACGTTGGACACTTATTAGATGTTTGACCCACCCGTCACCCGAGCCTAATACCCTAGCTGTTATAGATTGCTTTATGTCACAGTTTTTTCTCTCCACTACAGAATTTCCCTCAGGATGGAATAGACTAGAATACCGAAATGCAATGCCCAGATTGGCCATGTCATCCTTGTGAGCTTATGAGCTAAACGCAGGACCCGCGTCAGAATGTAGTGTGCTGACTGCGTATGTGTCAATAAAGACTTCCAAATCTTTTATAACAGTTTGGGCGTCAGCCGAGCGCTGAGGCCACATCCAAATGAATCTTGAGCATGAATCCACTGCGACCATGATATATTTATAGTTACTATCCCTCTGTAAGGGACCTCAGTGGTCCAGGTAAACGCACGCTAATGGTTTATCTGAAATTAAAAGGGGAGTCTACGCCGGGCGTTTCACTGTTGAAACTTCATTTTGTGGCAGATTTCACAATCCAAAACATAGTTTCTGGTCTTTTTCCTCATGCGTGGCCACCAGTATCTTTGTTTTAATAATGACACTGTGTCGGAAACACCTGCGTGTGCAGAGGCGAGCCCTTTATGTGCTGCTAAAATTAGTCCTAACCTATGTTCCATGTTTGGAATTACCCCATCCCCACTCCAGGAATTCAAGCAAAAGGAACATTATTTGCATCAGTTATATATGAGTATTTGAGTGGAAAGCCTTTTGGTAACGTTTTACCGCTGTCTTTGTTGGAAGCGGCGACAACCTGCATTATTTCACTGTCTATTTTTGTTTTCGAACGAGTGATTGCAGCTACGAAAGCCGTTTGCACAGCTGCCTTCGCGGCTTCATCAGCCAATGAATTCCCTGCAATGCGAACGCCATCACGCTGATGACTCAGTGCATGGATCATGTGAGTCTTTTGTAGTTCTTTCTGTAATTGAACTACTTGTTCCCAAAGCAACTTCTGCTTGATTGTGCCAGCTTTTGCATCTTTGAAACCGTTTTGAATCCAATTCTGCAAGTATTCATTATAAGATTGAACGCAGTAATACGAATCACACACTATGAGTGTGTGGAATTCGCGATCAGTATTGTCAAGCGCCATCTAGAATGCTTGTAGTTTAGCTCGCTGAACTGTACAATCTCTGAGAGATTGTGTTTTTTTGTAACCATAGGTTGGAATTTACCATCGCGCCAGCGACCTTTAACAATCGCGCTCACAGCACTATAAGCTTGTTTACCCCCAATTGAGGGTTGTGCTGCTCCGTCTGTATAAATTATACAATCGTTTTGTTTGTTCTAGAGGCAGAATCTCAGTGGGCAGAGGACATTCTTGTTCGCTTTGTAGAAATTATTGATTTTTCAAGTAGGGGTCAAAAACGCATTCAACGTCTGTTGCAGCAAGAGAGTTAACCCATTGTATCCATCTTGGATGTAAAGCCTTTGCATTCGGAATGCTCGCTTTTGTCACTGCTTCTAAGGCAGGTACAGGAGTAACGACCATTATGTGTTTACCCTGTGCGAGGGCTCTCTCTTTTGCTACTGCAGTTTGAACCGCTGTCAGAATTTTTTCTGTAGAAGTGATTTTCATTTCAGCTTGTGTGTACAAGAGTGATTTATAAGCAATTGGTATTTTTTCACCTTCGTTAAAGGTTAAGTATGTGAATCTGCATCTTCCTGGGATTATTCTGATTACAAGGTTGCGTACATTTATGCGTGGCTGTAAATGTGTTGTTGCTAACATTTCTGTTTGCACTAAATGCTAAATTTCTTTGTGTTTTTGAGTCCAATTAGTAGTTTTGAAATCAGGTTTGATTAATTCGTAGAGAGGTTTAACCCTTTCTGCGTAGTTTTGTATGTATGTTCTTCCGAAATTTAGGAAACCTAGAATTGACTACATTTTTCAGCGTTTTTGGAGGTTGGAGCAGCGCACATTTTTCTAAAAAATTGTCTGCCAGGCTTTTGCCTTCACTTGATAACTCGTATCCTAGAAAAAGGAAGTTGAGGTGGGCAATTCTTGATTTCTTAAAGTTGAATTTCTACCCTTCAGAGGCGAATCCAAGTATAATGGTATTCACTCTGTTCAAGTGCCTGTCCAAGTCATCTTCTGTTAGATAGATGTCATCGACATAAGATAATGCCTCATCATCATACGTTTGTAGTAACTCTGTTACTCTAGCTGAAAATAACCCTGGACTATTCTTGAATCCCTGGGGAAGACGACAGAAGTGACCTATGTCCCCATAATTGAGGAAGCGGTCAAGTACCTACTTGAGTAAGGGTGTATAAATAACTAACATTGCATAGTGTTTAGGTAGCACGGACAGGAGCGTGAGCAGCAAGGGAGTAGCGCATGATAGTTTTACATCAGGTACGTGGAGGGGGTCAAGAAGTGAGCGCATTGTATCGAGGGAGAAGAGGAGTGGGTGGTTTCTTTAAAGATACTTATGTTACAGCGAAAGGTGGAGCAAATTAGGAGTTAGACTTGGGTCATGCTAAATTTTTTGTATTTTAGGAATAGGAACGAAGGATTCAGATCACGAGGGGGTGGAAACACTTGTCAGATTTGGGTTAAGTTATTAATTACTTGTATTGAAGGTTAATGGCTCACTTAAGGAGGGCGCACCTGGGTGAGATTACAGAGTGTAGAGGGAGTTAACAGGGGAGATTCAGTGTAGTATTATTGAGATATCCCAAAAGATGGAGGGACCCCTATTGAATCTGACAGGGAGGGGATCTTGACACTAGAAAAGAATTTGCAAACCCTGTCTTCGTATTGGTAGGTTGGATGTTCTAGAACCTATCTCCAACAGAAATATGGTATGGATTCTTTCTAACCTGAGGACCAGGTGAATGAAGAAATAGTATCAAGAGCAAGGCAGGGCAAAGTAGACAAAGGGACAATAAAGTTACTAAGGGTTAATAACACTAAGTAAGCAAAGTTTGTCAAGGGTCAAACATAAAATTTATTACCTCCCGAACGGGTTACAATCTAAAAAATGTTAAAAACAATTAATACAAGCCACCAACAGTGGTCAATTCATACATCATTATACAGTCAAAGGTAAAACAGTCATATATAGTCAAGAGTGAACAGAGTCGACGCGGCGTTTCGGTGCTTTGTTAATCTTCACACCTTCTTCAGGACATTCACAACAATTGACTTGATATCTAAGAAATCAAAACAAGAATGATTACACTACTTGTCTACACTTAAGAATAACTATTGCTCCTGCCCCACTATCTGTGTTATTGTTTTATAGAACACAATATCATACCATCTTATTCGACATATATTCGTCAACTAGACCAGAAAGCTCTAGGAAATATCTGATCTGGTCTTTCTATTTCTAACCCATTCTTGTTTCAGTTAGGTCGCCAAATATACGTAGAGTTTAACATAGAAAATTTGAAATGTGGTCACCAAATACTGGTAAGTTGCTATACCCTTGGGACCTCTTGCTCTAACTTTTAAACTATTCAGCTGGACACATGGCCTCTGTTTACATAGTAATAGTTGTAAAAATCTCCACTAACTGACCAACATCACTTCTTTGTTGCATATCGAAGTAATTCTATGTCTAAGATTTAGAGTCTGTGCATAAATATCTTGTTTGTACCTGCAGAGTTTGTCAGACGAATCTATCAATTCCTTTCAGCAGATTTATAAGGATTTCTTAGCGATTCTACACTCACTGGAGCTGTGTGTAGAAAAAACACTATTAAGTGGTCTGTTGTTGTATTTTTATAACGGCCTCTGTCAAAATTTATAATACAGTGGATTACCTTCAATGTGAATACACCAATATTCAATGTGCACGGAGGGGCCACCGAAGATGAAAGACAAAAAATCCTAGAAAGGTATGGATCAACAGTTATCTTGACATTCTAGTTGGAATTTTAGAAAGTCTTCTCTATTCAAGACTTATCACTAAACACTTCTACTAACCTGTATTCATTTCAGGTTCATAATAATACTCTCGGCTCTTGATGATTGCCGATTCAGAATACTCTTCTTTAGGATTGAAGAGACAATATGTGGCGCTAGAATCAAAATATATACAAAGAGGACAATATTTTAGTATTGTTATGCTTGCTAACTGATATCTCTGTCGTGTTTTAAACTGTAAAAATCTCTATGGTCCAGGAACTATAGTGCTACTCTTTGCCAGTAGTAGTTGGATAACTATCAATATTATTCAATCCGTACAGGTTAAATGTATTGCCTACACAGGATGGTATACCTAACTGGCGCTACACGTTGGAACAAAGAAGCAATAATGGCCTGTCCCAAAGACATCTAGTGTGATACTGCCATAGCGCTCAATCTGCTGTTTAAGATTGTAGAACCAACTAATATTCAAATAGTCAATAATCCTTGCTGGTGACTAATTTTTACGCTATGTACCTAAAGACCAACTGGCAGAGTATCCGCCTACCTGTTTTAGGAATTCCGGCCTCCCTGCTCCTCCGTGCTTTCGTATAAATCGCTGCCTTCGTGATGGTGCGAGGTCTGAAATCTATCGTTTACAGCGGCGTCTTTATGCTGACGCTGTTCGTTATAACCCGGAAGACGAAGGACGAGCTATTTGCGCTGAAGTTATATTTAACGCTACTAAAACGCTAAATCGGTCACAGTATCAGGATTAATAATGGTGAATATTATCTCTAAAGCATTCAGTTTGGAATTAGAGATAAATTTGAATATACGAGCCGTGTGACCTGGAAATTGAAATAAGAATACTGAATACTTGATCAATTCGGAACGCTAATATCAGTGATCTCTTCTTACTTGCTTTCTCATTTATTGACACAATCTCATACGTCTGATAATTCATTAATAATTATTCATCCATGTTTTACGATGATACATTGCGATTAAATTGTTTCTTGCGGCGGCCATATTGGATTGGGATAGTTCCCCATTCTGATTCATACAACATCGTTTATATATTGGTTACCAAGGGCACACGATGTTAGTTACAGTTCCGTCATTAAAAATATGTACACCAACACGTCGTATAATCCGCTCAAAGATCCAAAACACTTGATAATATACATCATCATACAGGTTATCTACCCAATATAGAGGACATGTATCTGTCATCGAGCTTGGCAATAATACTAAATGCATTGAGACACGATCTTAATATGTACATAATTCAATCATATAACAAGATTAGAGATCATATAGGCTATCTCCCTAATATAGAGAACATGTATCAATCATTGAGTTTGGCATTAATATAGAGAACATATTTTTGTCCTTGGGATTGGCATTAATACTCAATACATTGAAGCACGATCTTAATAATTTGTCTATGATTACAGTATTTTACGCATGGGTGCCTAAGTTAATACACGTTAAACAATCAGCCTATGGTATTTCAATACAATCTATACATCAAAAATGGTTGACTTAGCAGTTAACTTGAGAAGATTGATATCTCACTTATCTAAAGGGAAAATGGCGAAAAAACATTTACGTCAAAAAGATCCGGGATACTAGTTAAGAAACAGAGAATTGGAATCAGTTTATTGCTGAATGGGTCACTAATTGCTTACAGAATTAATCTTTCCCACTCTTCTCTGTTATTTAGTCCAGTGCGGAACGTGTTAAATAAGGACATATAAAACTGTTCTCTTTTCTTTCTTTTGTTGTTCCAGTTGCCACCTCTGGTGCTATGTGTTATTGTCTCTATAACACACCACCTTAGATCTTCTAATTTGTGGTTATGGCTAATCCAGTGTTCCACAAGGGGGGCTGATTTCTTTTGTGTCCTAATAGCAGACTTATGTTCTGTTATCCTCGTTTTTATTTCTCTAGCTGTCTCTCCAATATATGCTTTGTTACATGGACATTGTATCATATAGATCAGATCTTTCGTTTTACAGTTGACAAAGTTTTTTATTTTGTGGTCTATTCCGTTATACCGTATTGAGTTACCTTTAATCATCGATGTACAATTGGAGCACATATTGCAAGTAAAATTCCCCGTAGGCAACGGAGTATTGTTGATTGTGTTGCAAGTATTACGGTGCTTTTCTTTAAAGGTATGAACCAGACAGTTTCTAATTGTTCTGTTTCGGCGGAAACTGAACATGGGTTTCGGGATATTTATGCCTGGTCTATCATTGGATAATGACCAATTGCGATTTATAATGTTTTTTACTTTGTTACTAGCTATACTGTAATTTGTTACAAAAATTAGTCTGTCGTTGGTTTTATTATTTTTGTCTTCATTGTTCTTACTAAAGAGTGATTCCCTATTGTAGTATTTAGCACGTTTATATGCTCTTTTGATCAAGTTGTTAGGATAGCCGCGATTCCTACGTTTCTGAGATAAAAGACATCGGCATGTTTATTATAATCTTGTATATTGGTGCAATTTCTTCTAATTCGTAAATACTGACCAAATGGTATATTATCTTTCTGGCTGTTGGGATGGTTACTTTTGTAGTGAAGCAGTGTGTTTCGATCTGTTGGTTTAGTGTATAAATCGACACCTAGTACTGCATTATCTACTCTGATTTTTATATCCAAAAATTCAATTGCTACTTTATTACAATTAGAGGTGAATTTGAGGTTTTGATCCCCCATATTCAACCACAGAATAAAATCATTTAATAATCCTAAACACCCGGTCGCCCCCATGCTGGTCCCTTTTATCTGTTTGATCAGTGTCCTTTTTTAAGAGACCCACTAGCATCCTGATGGTTCCATCACAGAGCCTCTCAGTAAATATATAGACAGGTTCCTTCAGCCCATTGTTGTAATACAAAAAGCTTACATAAAGGATACAACGAGTATGATAGATAAAATCGAGGGTCTAGCTTACGATACCAACACATACTGGCTAGTGACGTTGGATATAGAGGCCCTCTACACCAACATCCCACAGGATGATACCATCAGGATGCTAGAGGGTCTCTTAAAAAAGGACACTGAAGATTTAGACCAACATGCAACATTAATTCTTGAATGCGCAGAAATTATTTTTAAAAATAATATTTTTTTATTCAAAAATAATTTTTTCAAACAGATAAAAGGGACCAGCATGGGGGCGACCTGTGCCCCTAGTCTAGCTTGCTTATATGTAGCAGCTTTTGAAGAAAAACATATTTTTAACATCATGGCACCATTCAGTGAAAACATCTCATGTTGGTCGAGATACATCGACGACATTTTTTTCATTTGGACAGGGTGTTTAGAATTATTAAATGATTTTATTCTGTGGTTGAATATGGGGGATCAAAACCTCAAATTCACCTCTTTTGTAATAAAGTAGCAATTGAATTTTTGGATATAAAAATCAGAGTAGATAATGCAGTACTAGGTGTCGATTTATACACTAAACCAACAGATGGAAACACACTGCTTCACTACAAAAGTAACCATCCCAACAGCCAGAAAGATAATATACCATCTGGTCAGTATTTACGAATTAGAAGAAATTGCACCAATATACAAGATTATAATAAACATGCCGATGTCTTATCTCAGAAACTTAGGAATCGCGGCTATCCTAACAACTTGATCAAAAGAGCATATAAACGTGCTAAATATTACAATAGGGAATCACTCTTTAGTAAGAACAATGAAGACAAAAATAATAAAACCAACGACAGACTAATTTTTGTAACAAATTACAGTATAGCTAGTAACAAAGTAAAAAACATTATAAATCGCAATTGGTCATTACTCAATGATAGACCAGGCATAAATATCCCGAAACCCATGTTCAGTTTCCGCCGAAACAGAACAATTAGAAACTGTCTGGTTCATACCTTTAAAGAAAAGCACCGTAATACTTGCAGCACAATCAACAATACTCCGTTGCCTACGGGGAATTTTACTTGCAATATGTGCTCCAATTGTACATCGATGATTAAAGGTAACTCAATACGGTATAACGGAATAGACCACAAAATAAAAAACTTTGTCAACTGTAAAACGAAAGATCTGATCTATATGATACAATGTCCATGTAACAAAGCATATATTGGAGAGACAGCTAGAGAAATAAAAACAAGGATAACAGAACATAAGTCTGCTATTAGGACACAAAAGAAATCAGCCCCCCTTGTGGAACACTGGATTAGCCATAACCACAAATTAGAAGATCTAAGGTGGTGTGTTATAGAGACAATAACACATAGCACCAGAGGTGGCAACTGGAACAACAAAAGAAAGAAAAGAGAACAGTTTTATATGTCCTTATTTAACACGTTACGCACTGGACTAAATAACAGAGAAGAGTGGGAAAGATTAATTCTGTAAGCAATTAGTGACCCATTCAGCAATAAACTGATTCCAATTCTCTGTTTCTTAACTAGTATCCCGGATCTTTTTGACGTAAATGTTTTTTCGCCATTTTCCCTTTAGATAAGTGAGATATCAATCTTCTCAAGTTAACTGCTAAGTCAACCATTTTTGATGTATAGATTGTATTGAAATACCATAGGCTGATTGTTTAACGTGTATTAACTTAGGCACCCATGCGTAAAATACTGTAATCATAGACAAATTATTAAGATCGTGCTTCAATGTATTGAGTATTAATGCCAATCCCAAGGACAAAAATATGTTCTCTATATTAATGCCAACCTCAATGATTGATACATGTTCTCTATATTAGGGAGATAGCCTATATGATCTCTAATCTTGTTATACGATTGAATTATGTACATATTAAGATCGTGTCTCAATGCATTTAGTATTATTGCCAAGCTCGATGACAGATACATGTCCTCTATATTGGGTAGATAACCTGTATGATGATGTATATTATCAAGTGTTTTGGATCTTTGAGCGGGTTATACGATGTGTTGGTGTACATATTTTTAATGACGGAACTGTAACTAACATCGTGTGCCCTTGGTAACCAATATATAAACGATGTTGTATGAATCAGAATGGGGAACTATCCCAATCCAATATGGCCGCCGCAAGAAACAATTTAATCGCAATGTATCATCGTAAAACATGGATGAATAATTATTAATGAATTATCAGACGTATGAGATTGTGTCAATAAATGAGAAAGCAAGTAAGAAGAGATCACTGATATTAGCGTTCCGAATTGATCAAGTATTCAGTATTCTTATTTCAATTTCCGGGTCACACGGCTCGTATATTTAAATTTATCTCTAATTCCAAACTAAATGCTTTAGAGATAATATTCACCATTATTAATCCTGATACTGTGACCGATTTAGCGTTTTAGTAGTGTTAAATATAACTTCAGCGCAAATAGCTCGTCCTTCGACTTCCGGGTTATAACGAACAGCGTCAGCATAAAGACGCCGCTGTAAACGATAGATTTCAGACCTCGCACCATCACGAAGGCAGCGATTTATACGAAAGCACGGAGGAGCAGGGAGGCCGGAATTCCTAAAACAGGTAGGCGGATACTCTGCCAGTTGGTCTTTAGGTACATAGTGTAAAAATTAGTCACCAGCAAGGATTATTGACTATTTGAATATTAGTTGGTTCTACAATCTTAAACAGCAGATTGAGCGCTATGGCAGTATCACACTAGATGTCTTTGGGACAGGTCATTATTGCTTCTTTGTTCCAACGTGTAGCGCCAGTTAGGTATACCATCTTGTGTAGGCAATACATTTAACCTGTACGGGTTGAATAATATTGATAGTTATCCAACTACTACTGGCAAAGAGTAGCACTATAGTTCCTGGACCATAGAGATTTTTACAGTTTAAAACATGACCGAGATATCAGTTAGCAAGCATAACAATACTAAAATATTGTCCTCTTTGTATATATTTTGATTCTAGCGCCACATATTGTCTCTTCAATCCTAAAGAAGAGTATTCTGAATCGGCAATCATCAAGAGCCGAGAGTATTATTATGAACCTGAAATGAATACAGGTTAGTAGAAGTGTTTAGTGATAAGTCTTGAATAGAGAAGACTTTCTAAAGTTCCAACTAGAATGTCAAGATAACTGTTGATCCATACCTTTCTAGGATTTTTTGTCTTTCATCTTCGGTGGCCCCTCCGTGCACATTGAATATTGGTGTATTCACATTGAAGGTAATCCACTGTATTATAAATTTTGACAGAGGCCGTTATAAAAATACAACAAAAGACCACTTAATAGTGTTTTTTCTACACACAGCTCCAGTGAGTGTAGAATCGCTAAGAAATCCTTATAAATCTGTTGAAAGGAATTGATAGATTCGTCTGACAAACTCTGCAGGTACAAACAAGATATTTATGCACAGACTCTAAATCTTAGACATAGAATTACTTCGATATGCAACAAAGAAGTGATGTTGGTCAGTTAGTGGAGATTTTTACAACTATTACTATGTAAACAGAGGCCATGTGTCCAGCTGATTAGTTTAAAAGTTAGAGCAAGAGGTCCCAAGGGTATAGCAACTTACCAGTATTTGGTGACCACATTTCAAATTTTCTATGTTAAACTCTCTACGTATATTTGGCGACCTAACTGAAACAAGAATGGGTTAGAAATAGAAAGACCAGATCAGATATTTCCTAGAGCTTTCTGGTCTAGTTGACGAATATATGTTGAATAAGATGGTATGATATTGTGTTCTATAAAACAATAACACAGATAGTGGGGCAGGAGCAATAGTTATTCTTAAGTGTAGACAAGTAGTGTAATTATTCTTGTTTTGATTTCTTAGATATCAAGTCAATTGTTGTGAATGTCCTGAAGAAGGTGTGAAGATTAACAAAGCACCGAAACGACGCGTCGACTCTGTTCACTCTTGACTATATATGACTGTTTTACCTTTGACTGTATAATGATGTATGAATTGACCACTGTTGGTGGCTTGTATTAATTGTTTTTAACATTTTTTAGATTGTAACCCGTTCGGGAGGTAATAAATTTTATGTTTGACCCTTGACAAACTTTGCTTACTTAGTGTTATTAACCCTTAGTAACTTTATTGTCCCTTTGTCTACTTTGCCCTGCCTTGCTCTTGATACTATTTCTTCATTCACCTGGTCCTCAGGTTAGAAAGAATCCATACCATATTTCTGTTGGAGATAGGTTCTAGAACATCCAACCTACCAATACGAAGACAGGGTTTGCAAATTCTTTTCTAGTATTATTGAGATAAACACATGTGAAGTTGGAAGTAAAACAATGTGCCTGACACGCATTTTTTAAATCGTAGATATCCCTGACGAAGGCTAAAGAGCCGAAATGCATTGGATATGATGTGTGGACTTTTTTGGAAGCAGTACAATTCTTAAACGGCTTATTGATAGGCCTGGATGGGCAATCATCAAGCAATTTACATGTATGAAAATAATGAATTCTGTACCCTTTGACACGGCAAAAAGCGAAAAATGTGGAATAAATATGGATGAACTTTGCGAAAGATAGGGTTGAGGTGGATTATTTTGAAATCACCGTGTGCAAAAAGCTGTGCAATTCGTTGACCTACCAACCGTGGGCCACATTTGTGCTATAATGATGTCTTCTATTCTAATCAAGGGTGAGGGAGGTGGATTCTGGATCCATTCACTTTCCAAAATAGCATCAAATCATCAAAGGGGAATGGATCACTTGTCCTGCTCAGCCATTGGGTATACAGGAAATGAGGATGTCCCAGATGAAAAAAGACCCTCATGCACGTGATGGGTGTGGTGGTATCTGAAGCGGTATATGTTGGTTCTCCGCTTTTAGATCATGTCAGTGCATAATCATTGGGTCTGATTTCGATTTATGCAGCCTCCACCAGGAGGTTTTTACCCATGGTTGACACAGTAGCGAGCCAGTGATAAAAAAGTACTATTAAAAAGACACAGCAACCTAAGTTCTGCTACTTTATTCTACTTGGCTGTTGGTCTAGTAAACTCTATAAGAGTGCATCACATTGGACTGAGTTACGAGTACTGGATGCACTCAGAGTAATAAAAAACTTTAGGGGGGGGGGAAATGTTGAGGGTATCTAAAAAAAAGGTCGACATGTTTCTGCCTTGGTCTGCCTGGGTATAGGACTTACGGGCATTCATCAGGACCAGTGATTGGGAGACGTGAGGTTTGACAAAAAAATGAGTGCTCAAATGTGAATGAAAAAGGTATTAACCTGTTTCTTCGGACTGGAGGTCTTATGGTACCTCGCGCATTTATTTAATACGCTCCTGTCGGATCGTAGAGCTCTTGGAAGGGGCTGTTGCACCCGATCCTCAGCTTGCTTCGTCAGTGCGCTGCTCTGCCCTTACTGATCCGGAAACCTTTGACAAAAAAATGAGTGCTCAAATGTGAATGAAAAAGGTATTAACCTGTTTCTTCGGACTGGAGGTCTTATGGTACCTCGCGCATTTATTTAATACGCTCCTGTCGGATCGTAGAGCTCTTGGAAGGGGCTGTTGCACCCGAATCTCAGCTTGCTTCGTCAGTGCGCTGCTCTGCCCTTACTGATCCGGAAACCAATAATGATGTCTTCGCCATGTGTAGAACAAAACAAATGCCAATATTGTTATCCCTACTTCTCTTCTTACTCTTTAATACATGCAAATTATAACAACATGTACAACCACACTTTGTTGGACAGAATAAATCTCTCTTTTTATTTTTCCATTTTAAATTCTTTGTTTGGTTAGTTTTCACCAAATTTATCTTTTCAACCTATATATTCAATATACAAAAATTTCCTTACATAATCATAAAATTACACCTTATACACATTCATATAAATTCTCATGCTCATCACTGTTTCATCCATCCAACATTCACTCACATACATACACAACTTCTGCACAAATTATTTACATTTACATTACAATTTATATTATTCACAAAATCACCATAGACAGATATTCTGATCGTTCACATACATTTGGAGCAAATAATAAACGTGTTTATGATCTTATGGCTCAACAAATATGGTCTACGCGTTTCGAACTTATGATCAATTGTAAGTTCTCTTCAGGACCGAAACTGTGAAAAAGAATAAACACAAATATTTCTTTAGAACCTAATAGCAGTTTTTTTCTCCAAAAAATGGCTCTAACACTTTTCGCATTTGCCTCTTACCTCCAATGAAGGAAGCTTTTCTCTGATACCTCGACGTTGGACAATCTACATAAACAACAAAGGGAACAACAAATGCACACGTAGTCACCTTTATACTCATATAAACTCATATAAAAAATGACACATTCTCACTTTTAACAATCGCTCTTCAGACTTACTTGCTTTTAGCAGTGAAAAGAGTTTGAACTCTTAGTTTTAAGCGAAGACCCTGAAAATGAGGAATTTCAATTTAGATGTGTGCGCTCGGCTGAAGGTTATGTACTAAATTCAGTTGTTATCGGAATTGGAACTTACTTGTTTAGAGGCCTTGGTATCTTTTGAGGGTTATCACGAGTGTCTAAAAAAGATTTCAACACTTGGAGGCCTTCATCTTGGGGAATTCGGGTGTATAAGGACACCACATCCATGGTAACCAACCAATTAACATTTTCTTTGAATTCTATTGGCATCAATTTGTTGATAAAATCTGTTGTGTCCCTTATGAAAGATTTTACATTTATCATAAAAGGTTTCAGAAAGAAATCCACAAATGTGGCGATGGGTTCCATTAATGAATTACACCCGGAGACTATTGGCCTCCCAGGTGGTGCACTCTCACTTTTATGTATTTTTGGTAACACATAAAACAATGGGATTCGAGGGTTTTTTATTTTAAGGTATTCCATTTCTTTCTTGCCCAAGAAGCCTTGATCATTTGCTTTATCGAGAATGCAGTACAGTTGTTTTTTTTTTTTTTATTCAAATCTTTTTTATTGAAGAACAAAGATGAAAATAAAAACAATACAATAAATCTTCCAAGGTACAAATGAATAGAATGATGGCGCCATGACACTTACAATAATCAAAATCAAGTCAAAGAGGAAAGAGAAGAAAAGGGGGAGAGAAAAAGAGAGGAAAAACGAGAGAGAAGAGAAGAGAAGAGAGCAGAGAAGAGAGAGGACAGGTGTATCCATAGAGCAATCGCAATCGGTTTACCCTGACCTGGTTGGGTGTGTGTGTAACAGGAAATATACAGTAAGCATACATAGTTGAACACACTAAATTCTTTATAGATTTTATTTAACAAGTTGACCGTTGAGATGTGCGGCATGGGGGTTCAAAGTGGGAGGATGACGCATCCAGGGATGACCAGAGTTTGTTGTTCGAAGGCTTCCAAGTGGCTGACTGTAGCGCAGGATTGTCCGCCCCTCTTAAAAAGGAAAGCCATTCCAGCCACATTTTAAAGTTGACTTCAGCAAAATTGTTCCACTTGTAAAGTATGACCTTGCACGCCAGTGTCAACATGATATCAAGCAATTGTCTATCATGAATGTCTGGCAATTGTGCCTCTAAAGGGCCCAGAATGAAATATATAAATTCTTGAATAGGAGTGATTCCAAATACTTGTTGAATATATGTAAATATTTTACTCCAAAATGGTCGTAATAGGGAACAGTTAAAAAGCATGTGTGCCAAGTCACCTGGTGCTTCCTGGCAGTTCCAACAGTTATGCGTGTCCCTCAGTTTACATTTAAACAATTTCTGGGGGGTCCAGAACACTCTGTTCAACAACATATATTTCGTTTGGCATAGGATCGGGGATACCTTGTTTGTTAGTGCGGTGTTGTGTATGACCTCCCAATCTATCGCTATGCCTGTGGAGTTAGGCTCTGATTCCCACTTGCTTTCGGTCAACTTATGTGGCTTCTTGGGCAGGGGGAGGAGCAGTTTATATATTCTGGATACAAAATGATCAGCATGGTACAGCATTCGGAGACGGGTCACCAGCCAAGGCGAGTCTGTAGTGAGGGGACGTTTGGAGATAGCGGCTTTCAGTTTCAGGAATTGGTAAAATTCTATGGGTGGTAAATTAAATTTCTCTTGCAATGTCGAAAAGGGTAGGGGCCTGCCACTCCCATAGAGGTCATTCACTATATGTATACCCTTAGCCGCCCACAGTTCCCAGTAAAGGGTCTTTCCCTCCATCCGGAGCATAGGGTTATGCCATAATGAGAGTAGAGTAGATCTCTTAATCACCAAAGCAGTTTTATGGGACTGGTCAAGTCGGAGGAGTGCTCTTCTGGTATTTAGTAGAATGTATTTAGAGTGAGGTACATGGGCCAAGTCCATGGTGAGGAGAGCCGAGAGGGGTGCACGTGCCATTAACGACCGTTCGATAGTTAGCCACACTGGAGTGTAGGATGTAGCATCATTCAGCCAAAGGGCCCCTTGCTTACAGAGGAAGGCTGTTTGGTAGTTCCTGAACGAGGGCAGGCCCAGGCCGCCCTTTTCTTTTGCTAATTGCAGCTTTTTTAGTGATATCCTGGCTTTTTTCCCTCGCCACAGGAACTCTCCGAACAACCTGTCCACCTTCTTGATGAATTCGTCTGAAAAAGTCATGGGGAGCATGCAGGCTAGATAGTTAACTAGAGGCGTGCACATCATTTTAAGGGTCTCAACCCTACCCCACCAGAATAAAAATTTTGGTGACCAGCTATCTAGCAGTGTGGATATCTTTTTTAACGTTAAGTCTTCATTTAATTTCAGAGTCGTAATCAAGTCCCTTTCAAAATCTAAGCCCAAATATTTAAAAGCTTTTGGTTGCCAGGTAAGGCCAGAGGAGCCCAGAATTTCTTTACCCCCGATATTGTTTAGTAACTTAACTTCTGTTTTGTCCTTATTCAGTTTATATCCTGAAACTCTAGAGAGCCCCTCGATTGTGTCCATCAAGGCTGGGATAGCCTCGTCGGCTTTTTCCGTCAGGATCAGCACATCGTCGGCGTATGCAGTCAATTTTACAGTGCATTAATTCAAATGTGGGATCCTTATTAATTTTCCTGTAACATGTTACATCGTCCAATTGTCTTTTCACTTCGGTGATATACAGTGTCTTATCCCAAACCACGATTGAGCCACCTTTGTCGGCTTGTTTAATAATCACCAACGTGTCTTTTTTTAGGTTTGATAGTGCTTGTGACTCAGATTTTGTTATGTTGTGTTTGATCCATTTTTTCTTTTTCTCCATCTCCGTGATGGCAGATAGAATTGTCCTCTCAAATGTTAGTACCTCCTTTGGGATTTTGTTGGTTGGAGGGCAAAAAGTGATTTGTTTCTAAGGCCTGTTGTCTCAATTGGGGGTTCATAAGAATTTTCAGAAAAAAAAGTTTTTAATCTAATCTTACGACAAAATTCTATTGCTTCGGTCTTTAGCTTAACGACGTCTATCATCTTTGTTGGCACAAATTATAGTCCTTTCTGAAGAACACTTTCTTCTTCTTTAGACAATACTTTCTTTGAAAGGTTGAAAATTGGTGACACTATTAATTTTTGTAGTTGTGTTTGCGAGTTGACATCTCCCAAGGTTGATGGTTGTACCTGTTTTTTCCTCGTGTTTTCGTTTGGCCTCTTCGTGAAAAAGGAACCTGATGTGTTTGTTGGTAAGATCCTCTTCTGTTGTTGTTTCTGCGAGGTTCTGAACTATCGCCTTCACTTCCACTTCCTGACGAGGAAGTGTCAGAAAATGTAATAAAATTGTTTGTGGACCTCCCTTGGTAGTCCTGTAGATATTTCTGTGACTCTGGTCTTGAATAAAAATCTTGTTGTAGATAAGGATACATCTTATCTAGATTTAAGTTTTTCTTATCTTTTTCAAATTGATTGCTCTTTTGATTTATAGTGTAATCTTTGAATTCACTAATCTCTTTTTCAACACGATCTAATAGTGATTTAGCATCAGTTATTTGCTGATTAGTAGAGATGGTATGTTCTAAACTTGCAATTTCTTCTAGTTGAGATTTTGATAATCTTTGAGCAGTTTCAACTGTGAGAACCATGAGATCACGACTGCATTTCGTTTCGTTATAGCTATATACTTTTTTGTAAACTGGATCTTCAGTGAAAATCACTGGTACGTTTTTGATCTGAAATCCTCCCAGGATTGTTCCTGCACGCAGGTGTTGGAGGAGGAAATGTCCGTGTAGATCAGTGCGTATTTGTTTCTTTTTTAATCTTAATGGTTTATCTGTTTCATTTTGATTTTGAGCTGAAATGCTTAGAGAGGCAGACGCAAAAAGTGGGGGAGCTGCTAATAGTTTTTTAATATGATCTTCACTATATGCGAAGGTTTCATTCTCACACATTTCTCACACAAACAAGATCCAATCTACCTTAAAAAAATCACACTATCAAAAACTGGAAATCAAACGACGTAGGACCTCTATCCTACCCTTAACAAAAAGAGTCACACTCACTAATTTTCAAGTTATGAAATGAATGAAATGAAATGAAAATTATATTTGTATAGCGCCTAACTACCCGGAGGCCTCGCAGCGCTTTTAGCTAAGTTATGTTATGTTATAGTTTTGGTAAAGCGCAAACAGCTGCCCCAGCAAAGAGGCGTCCCGGCGCTAAGGAACCACAGACACTATACTGAGGATGGGAAGAGTGGGAATAGAGGTGGCCTAAGGAGAGGGGAACAGGGGGGTCTTGATGGCCTTCCGGAAGGTATATAAGTTTTCCAAAGAACGGTTGTTCAATGGCAGAGCGTCCCAAAGCTTGGCTCCCAGAACCCTAAAGGAGCGACCGCCAGTGCGGCAGAGCTTTGTGCGGGGTATGCTCAGTAGGTACTGGCCTGAGGAGCGCAGGTTGCGCTGCGGTACATACGGTGTAAGGAGAGGTCGCAACAGTTCTGGGCGTCCGAGTTTAAAGATTTTGAATGTCATAATGAGGGTTTTGAACTGGATTCTGGAGTTGATAGGTAATCAGTGCAGCTTACGGATAGTGGCTCTAGCCGAGCATCTGCGGGGAAGACCAACCAAGGCTCTTGCCGCAGAGTTCTGCACGCGTTGCAGTCGCGCTATCTCTCCTTTGTTGGCGCCAAGAAGAAGAACATTGGCGTAGTCCAGGCGGGAGAGAATTGTGGCTTGGACAATGAGTTGACTAACCTTAGCGTCAAAGAAGCCAAGTATAGGGCTGAGACTCCTCAGCAGGGCAACACAAGTAGCTGCCACTTTTTTTGTGTGGGTCTGAAAGCTGAGTGAGGAGTCCATCCAGACTCCTAGGTTTTTAACCAGGGATTTAGGAGGTGGGATGTTGCCTAGTGACGAGGGCCACCAGTGCTCATTCCAGTAACTGGTGTTCTTTCCGAGGAGCAGCACCTCCGTCTTGCCTGCATTAAGCTGCAGGCAGTTGTCCGTCATCCATTGGGCTACTGCAGCAAGGCCATCCCTAAATCTTGAGGCCGAGGTGGAAGGGCCTTCCGTGAGAGTGATGGCCAGCTGCGTGTCATCAGCGTAAGACACCAGCGTTAGGTCCCACTCTTTAGCCACTACCGCAAGTGGCTGCACGTAAAGATTAAAAAGGGATGGGCTCAGTGCAGAGCCCTGCGGGACTCCCTGTCCAATGGGGTGGGGTTTTGATAGAAATGGGGGAGCTGACACCCAAAAGGATCTGTCCTTCAGGAAGGAACGGAACCATTCCAGGGCAAGACCGGAGATCCCTACTGTCTCTACACGATTAAGTAGGATGTTATGGGATACCGTGTCAAAGGCTGCGCTGAGGTCTAGTAGAATCAGCGCAGCACTCTGACCGAGGATCGTCCGGAGATGTTCAGTCGTAGCCAGGAGGGCAGACTCAGTACTGCAGCCCGGTCTGAACCCGTTTTGGGATGGGTCCAGGATGTTGTTTTGGTCCATGTGTAGGGACAGGACGTTGTTAGCATGGGCCTCTGCAAGTTTGGACAGCCATGGGAGCAGTGAGATAGGTCGGAAATTTTCCAGTTTGGAAGGATCTAGGGTGGGCTTCTTGATGATAGGGGAGACCCAAGCTTGTTTCCAGGCTGTCGGGACACTAGCCAATGAGAAGGAGAGATTCAGTATGGAGGCCAGGGAAGGCAGAAAAAATGTGAGTGATTCCGTAAATTGGGTAGGCCTCATGGGGTCTGCTGGGGAGCCGGATTTAACTTTCCTGCATAGTTTAGTGAGGTCTTCATATGAGATTTCTGGTATGTGCGTCATGGTGGTGCCGTTGGTAATGGAATTGGTGGGGTTGGTCGGATTGGGGGAGTGCTGTGGAAATGATCTGTATATTCTTTGTACTTTCTCTACAAAGAACCTGGCAAGGTCCTCACATTGCTGCGCGGAGGAAATGCTGGAGGAAGGAGATCTGCTGTTCTGCAGTTCTTGTACCAGTTTAAAAACAACTTTAGCGGGATTCGAGCTCGAGTTAATTTCTTCTGCTTAGAAGGAGGCGCGTGCGGCGCAGATAGCTTTGTGGTAAAGGTAGAGAACTTTGTCCCCATTATTGTATTCCCTTCTCCAGATACGCTCGGCTTTTTTGCAGTCTTTTCGCATGGATTTTAGGGTGTCGTTGTACCATGGGTTGGAGGGAGAGCTGCGCCCTTTGGTCCATTTGGCTGTGATGAGAGCATCTAGTCCTCTAGTAATCCAGTCGTGAAAAGCGTCATAGGTCATATTGATGTCCTGGTTTGCCTCACGATGGAATTCTCCTAGGGTGACATGTAGGTCACTGGTAGGAAGTTTGTGCCAAGGTGTCTTTAGGCGGCGAGTTGGCTCAGTTTTGTTCAATGCTTCTTTAACTAACATAGTCATTTTAATAAGATAGTGGTCTGTCCATCCCATAGGTTTGGGCACATCTGTCTTAACCTCCGGGATGTTGGTGAACACAGGATCTAGGATATGTCCAGCCGAGTGCGTGGGGGCTTGTATTAGAGAATTGAGTTGTAAGGCAGCAAAGTCGGCCAGGAGGTTTTTGATAGTGGGGTCATGAGACAGATCAAAATGGAGATTGAGGTCGCCTAGTATAGTGAAGTTGGCTGATCTCATCACTAAGGAGTTTGCCACCTCAAGGAGAGCTTCAATGAATTCAGAAGCAGGTCCGGGTGGGCGATAGATGTAGAGGCCTGACAGGGCAAAGTGAGGGCTGGTTGTGATTTTGAAACGGGCACTTTCACAGCCCGGAATTTCTTCCTTGGTGAAAGAGCAAGTGAATTGCTTTTTGTAGATGACTGCGATACCTCCACCTCTCGCGTCTCTATTTAGGGTCATCATTAGGTAGCTCTCTGGTAGCGTGAGGTTAGGTATAGTAGTCATATCATCGCGTAACCAGGTTTCACATAGGAAGAGAATGTCAGGATTCTCGTCAAGTAGGAGGGTGTTTACCTCTAGGTGATGTTTAGTGAGAGACCTGACGTTGCGTTGGAGGACGGTGAGAGGGGTAAGTTTGGGCAAGCCTCGCCTCTGCCTCGGATGATGGGGGCTCGATGTGGTAAAGTGGCAAGACTTATATTGAAGACCTGTGCGGCCAAGATTGCCTGATGTCTCCTCACAGCTCCGTCCAGGGTTCAGGGCGATAAGGAGTTCTCTATCATATTGATGGAGTTCCCGTGGAGCTCGGCCAGGGGGACAGGCGAGAGGCGATGTCTTGGCGATGACGGGCGTAGACGGGCTTGCCATAGGCGCACCATCGGCGCGCAAACGGTGCGCCCGCTGCGCTCGCCCGCTGCGCGTCCGGTGGATGCACATATTATAAAGGGGGAGACGAGGGCGGGGGCGTGGCCTCGAAGTGGGCGTGGCCTCGCGGGTCGCCGGCAATGGCGGCAAGAATTGTTTGTTTCCTCGAGTCCGCGGCAGCGCTAAATCCGCTGCGCGGAGAGTTAGGATCAGGCTTTTTAGTCCTAAGTGGTGCCAGGAAAAGAAGTAGGTGAGTTAAAAACACAACAAATTTTGTGACTCTCAAATTTTAAAAGTGCAAGTCGCACTCCCGACTTCCGCCTCAGGAAAGAAAGTGGATCTGACTCAGGCGCTCGCAATCAGCGTCTTTATACAGTCTGGGCGGGGGCGTGGCCTCGAAGTGGGCGTGGCCTTGCGGGTCGCCGGCAATGGCGGAAAGAATTGTTTGTTTCCTCGAGTCCCCGGCAGCGCTAAATCCGCTGCGCGGAGAGTTAGGATCAGGCTTTTTAGTCCTAAGTGGTGCCAGGAAAAGAAGTAGGTGAGTTAAAAACATAACAAATTTTGTGACTCTCAAAGTTTAAAAGTTCAAGTCGCGCTCCCGGCTTCCGCCTCAGGAGAGAAAGTGGATCTTAGAAAGCTAGAGTCAGAAAGGCAATAGGATAGGGCGCTACCAGGCTCTTCCGACCAAATGAGTTTTTAAAAGCTTTCTAAATGCCAGCAGATTGTTATTCTGTCTAAGGGCAAGAGGAAGGGAGTTCCATATTCTCGCAGCATTGTGTGAAAATGAGCGGCCACCCCAGCGGGCCTTGTTTATCTTGGTAGTGGTGGCCAGGTGTAGTGAGCTGGAGCGGAGAGCTCTGTGGGGAAGTAGGTAGTGGCTAGAGGGTGAATATGGCAGGACCTGTTTTGCGTATAGCTTTCTGGACCAGACACATGGCTTTAAACTGTACCCTAGCTGCCATAGGAAGCCAATGCAGCTTCCTCAAAGCAGGTTTGGCCGACTGCCAGCGCGGAATTTGGAAAAGCAGTCGGGCCGCTGTCACGGTTCGCGGCGCTTGCCGCTTCCTGCTATCCTCGCTACCACACACAGAATTGCCGGGATACTCACTTCCGGGCGGAAGTTGAATCCCGGTCTAGTCCTGGGCAGCTGACCTGGGGTTGTTGAAGCACTTCTGGGGGAAACGCTTAAACATCGCGTTTCCTGCCGGCTCAGTGCTTCGAATCTATCCTGATTCTCCTGATACGCGGAGTTGTATTTCGAAGCGGAGACGCGTCAGAGACTAGCTGGTCTACGCCGCGCTGGAGCGTTATTTCGTGTCTGGCCTACGCCGCGCTGGAGCGCTGTTTGTAGTTTGGTTTACACCGCGCTGAAGCGCTTGTGTTTTGCACAATATGAAACCCGCGCAGGAGCGCTTGCTTGTTTTCCTTAATGTCTACACCGCGCTGGAGCGCTATTCAGAGTTGTACAGTTTCTGCCTCCATTAACCCTTGCCGCACAGGAGTGCTGTATTGGGGTTAAGGGTCTTTTGCACAGGAGTGCTTTACTTTTGGGTTTTGTTTCTCAAACATTGGTTTCCCCATCGCGCAGGAGCGCTGCTTGGGGAAATAGTTCCGCTGAGCTGGAGCATTGTACATAGCTTGCTTTTGTTTTCCAGGGATGCCACAGGTTTTGTGACTAAGTTCTACTCCATGCCACACGCGCAGGAGCGCTTTGCCTTCTGGTTTGTCATTTGTTTATTTGTACCTCACGCAGGAGCGCTTTCCTTTGGTATTAGCTTAGGTACATCGCGCAGGAGCGTCTCACCTTGACTGTCCTTATCAGGAGCTGAAATGATGTCTGGGTACCGCAGTCTACAGAAGTTCTGGTGAGTTCCCGGAGGGAAACTGATTCTGTGTGTGTTTTGAGGGGTTGCGTTGAAAGCGGGAGGTGTGGTTCTTTTCTGATCTTGTTCTTTTCTGCTTTCTAGCTGGCATCGAGATACCCCGCAAGCTCCACTCCCATACTAGCCTCTTCATCCTGGCTCCCTTCCCTGCGTCCAACTCATCCCTGCTGGGTCCTGCATTCCACGAGGGTCAGGTGGGTACAGGGACGAGTGCTCTTGTCGTCTCTGCGGAATTGCTTCACAAGCAGAGGTTAGTCTTGTGGGGCACCTGACAGCCGCACAGTTTTGAGTGACCTGGAGTTTGTTGATCACAGCCATCGGAGCTCCCAGGTAGAGAGCATTGTCGTAGTCCAGGCGCGAAGGTATCAGAGCCTGAACCATGATTCTCCTCGCCTGGAACGGAAGTGAAGGGAGAACTTTCCGGAGCATTCTCATCAGCCTAAAGCAGGTGGATACGGTTTTGGTGGCCTGGAAAGTGAAGTCAAGTGATTTGTCCAGCCAGACTCCCAAGCTTTTTATCTGTGGTTTGGGAGGGGGGGGGGGGGGACGAAGGCACGTAGGCCAGATGGAGGCCAAGATGGTAGGCGAAGGATTGCCCAGTAGCATGATTTCCGTTTTTTCCCCATTTAATCTGAGGAAGGAGAGTTCCATCCATCTGGCCACTGCCTCTAAACAAGGGCTCAGAGTGCTAGACGACCCCTCAGCGTGGTTCAATGAGACCATGAGACCATGAGCTGGGTGTCGTCTGCATAGGTGACAATTCGAACACCAAATGGATGGACTATCTCCGCTAAGGGCCTCATGTAAACATTAAAAAGTGTGGGGCTCAGGGCAGAGCCGACGTAGGACCTCTATCCTACCCTTAACAAAAAGAGTCACACTCACTAATTTTCAAGTTATGAAATGAATGAAATGAAATGAAAATTATATTTGTATAGCGCCTAACTACCCGGAGGCCTCGCAGCGCTTTTAGCTAAGTTATGTTATGTTATAGTTTTGGTAAAGCGCAAACAGCTGCCCCAGCAAAGAGGCGTCCCGGCGCTAAGGAACCACAGACACTATACTGAGGATGGGAAGAGTGGGAATAGAGGTGGCCTAAGGAGAGGGGAACAGGGGGGTCTTGATGGCCTTCCGGAAGGTATATAAGTTTTCCAAAGAACGGTTGTTCAATGGCAGAGCGTCCCAAAGCTTGGCTCCCAGAACCCTAAAGGAGCGACCGCCAGTGCGGCAGAGCTTTGTGCGGGGTATGCTCAGTAGGTACTGGCCTGAGGAGCGCAGGTTGCGCTGCGGTACATACGGTGTAAGGAGAGGTCGCAACAGTTCTGGGCGTCCGAGTTTAAAGATTTTGAATGTCATAATGAGGGTTTTGAACTGGATTCTGGAGTTGATAGGTAATCAGTGCAGCTTACGGATAGTGGCTCTAGCCGAGCATCTGCGGGGAAGACCAACCAAGGCTCTTGCCGCAGAGTTCTGCACGCGTTGCAGTCGCGCTATCTCTCCTTTGTTGGCGCCAAGAAGAAGAACATTGGCGTAGTCCAGGCGGGAGAGAATTGTGGCTTGGACAATGAGTTGACTAACCTTAGCGTCAAAGAAGCCAAGTATAGGGCTGAGACTCCTCAGCAGGGCAACACAAGTAGCTGCCACTTTTTTTGTGTGGGTCTGAAAGCTGAGTGAGGAGTCCATCCAGACTCCTAGGTTTTTAACCAGGGATTTAGGAGGTGGGATGTTGCCTAGTGACGAGGGCCACCAGTGCTCATTCCAGTAACTGGTGTTCTTTCCGAGGAGCAGCACCTCCGTCTTGCCTGCATTAAGCTGCAGGCAGTTGTCCGTCATCCATTGGGCTACTGCAGCAAGGCCATCCCTAAATCTTGAGGCCGAGGTGGAAGGGCCTTCCGTGAGAGTGATGGCCAGCTGCGTGTCATCAGCGTAAGACACCAGCGTTAGGTCCCACTCTTTAGCCACTACCGCAAGTGGCTGCACGTAAAGATTAAAAAGGGATGGGCTCAGTGCAGAGCCCTGCGGGACTCCCTGTCCAATGGGGTGGGGTTTTGATAGAAATGGGGGAGCTGACACCCAAAAGGATCTGTCCTTCAGGAAGGAACGGAACCATTCCAGGGCAAGACCGGAGATCCCTACTGTCTCTAGACGATTAAGTAGGATGTTATGGGATACCGTGTCAAAGGCTGCGCTGAGGTCTAGTAGAATCAGCGCAGCACTCTGACCGAGGATCGTCCGGAGATGTTCAGTCGTAGCCAGGAGGGCAGACTCAGTACTGCAGCCCGGTCTGAACCCATTTTGGGATGGGTCCAGGATGTTGTTTTGGTCCATGTGTAGGGACAGGACGTTGTTAGCATGGGCCTCTGCAAGTTTGGACAGCCATGGGAGCAGTGAGATAGGTCGGAAATTTTCCAGTTTGGAAGGATCTAGGGTGGGCTTCTTGATGATAGGGGAGACCCAAGCTTGTTTCCAGGCTGTCGGGACACTAGCCAATGAGAAGGAGAGATTCAGTATGGAGGCCAGGGAAGGCAGAAAAAATGTGAGTGATTCCGTAAATTGGGTAGGCCTCATGGGGTCTGCTGGGGAGCCGGATTTAACTTTCCTGCATAGTTTAGTGAGGTCTTCATATGAGATTTCTGGTATGTGCGTCATGGTGGTGCCGTTGGTAATGGAATTGGTGGGGTTGGTCGGATTGGGGGAGTGCTGTGGAAATGATCTGTATATTCTTTGTACTTTCTCTACAAAGAACCTGGCAAGGTCCTCACATTGCTGCGCGGAGGAAATGCTGGAGGAAGGAGATCTGCTGTTCTGCAGTTCTTGTACCAGTTTAAAAACAACTTTAGCGGGATTCGAGCTCGAGTTAATTTCTTCTGCTTAGAAGGAGGCGCGTGCGGCGCAGATAGCTTTGTGGTAAAGGTAGAGAACTTTGTCCCCATTATTGTATTCCCTTCTCCAGATACGCTCGGCTTTTTTGCAGTCTTTTCGCATGGATTTTAGGGTGTCGTTGTACCATGGGTTGGAGGGAGAGCTGCGCCCTTTGGTCCATTTGGCTGTGATGAGAGCATCTAGTCCTCTAGTAATCCAGTCGTGAAAAGCGTCATAGGTCATATTGATGTCCTGGTTTGCCTCACGATGGAATTCTCCTAGGGTGACATGTAGGTCACTGGTAGGAAGTTTGTGCCAAGGTGTCTTTAGGCGGCGAGTTGGCTCAGTTTTGTTCAATGCTTCTTTAACTAACATAGTCATTTTAATAAGATAGTGGTCTGTCCATCCCATAGGTTTGGGCACATCTGTCTTAACCTCCGGGATGTTGGTGAACACAGGATCTAGGATATGTCCAGCCGAGTGCGTGGGGGCTTGTATTAGAGAATTGAGTTGTAAGGCAGCAAAGTCGGCCAGGAGGTTTTTGATAGTGGGGTCATGAGACAGATCAAAATGGAGATTGAGGTCGCCTAGTATAGTGAAGTTGGCTGATCTCATCACTAAGGAGTTTGCCACCTCAAGGAGAGCTTCAATGAATTCAGAAGCAGGTCCGGGTGGGCGATAGATGTAGAGGCCTGACAGGGCAAAGTGAGGGCTGGTTGTGATTTTGAAACGGGCACTTTCACAGCCCGGAATTTCTTCCTTGGTGAAAGAGCAAGTGAATTGCTTTTTGTAGATGACTGCGATACCTCCACCTCTCGCGTCTCTATTTAGGGTCATCATTAGGTAGCTCTCTGGTAGCGTGAGGTTAGGTATAGTAGTCATATCATCGCGTAACCAGGTTTCACATAGGAAGAGAATGTCAGGATTCTCGTCAAGTAGGAGGGTGTTTACCTCTAGGTGATGTTTAGTGAGAGACCTGACGTTGCGTTGGAGGACGGTGAGAGGGGTAAGTTTGGGCAAGCCTCGCCTCTGCCTCGGATGATGGGGGCTAGATGTGGTAAAGTGGCAAGACTTATATTGAAGACCTGTGCGGCCAAGATTGCCTGATGTCTCCTCACAGCTCCGTCCAGGGTTCAGGGCGATAAGGAGTTCTCTATCATATTGATGGAGTTCCCGTGGAGCTCGGCCAGGGGGACAGGCGAGAGGCGATGTCTTGGCGATGACGGGCGTAGACGGGCTTGCCATAGGCGCACCATCGGCGCGCAAACGGTGCGCCCGCTGCGCTCGCCCGCTGCGCGTCCGGTGGATGCACATATTATAAAGGGGGAGACGAGGGCGGGGGCGTGGCCTCGAAGTGGGCGTGGCCTCGCGGGTCGCCGGCAATGGCGGCAAGAATTGTTTGTTTCCTCGAGTCCGCGGCAGCGCTAAATCCGCTGCGCGGAGAGTTAGGATCAGGCTTTTTAGTCCTAAGTGGTGCCAGGAAAAGAAGTAGGTGAGTTAAAAACACAACAAATTTTGTGACTCTCAAATTTTAAAAGTGCAAGTCGCACTCCCGACTTCCGCCTCAGGAAAGAAAGTGGATCTGACTCAGGCGCTCGCAATCAGCGTCTTTATACAGTCTGGGCGGGGGCGTGGCCTCGAAGTGGGCGTGGCCTTGCGGGTCGCCGGCAATGGCGGAAAGAATTGTTTGTTTCCTCGAGTCCCCGGCAGCGCTAAATCCGCTGCGCGGAGAGTTAGGATCAGGCTTTTTAGTCCTAAGTGGTGCCAGGAAAAGAAGTAGGTGAGTTAAAAACACAACAAATTTTGTGACTCTCAAAGTTTAAAAGTTCAAGTCGCGCTCCCGGCTTCCGCCTCAGGAGAGAAAGTGGATCTTAGAAAGCTAGAGTCAGAAAGGCAATAGGATAGGGCGCTACCAGGCTCTTCCGACCAAATGAGTTTTTAAAAGCTTTCTAAATGCCAGCAGATTGTTATTCTGTCTAAGGGCAAGAGGAAGGGAGTTCCATATTCTCGCAGCATTGTGTGAAAATGAGCGGCCACCCCAGCGGGCCTTGTTTATCTTGGTAGTGGTGGCCAGGTGTAGTGAGCTGGAGCGGAGAGCTCTGTGGGGAAGTAGGTAGTGGCTAGAGGGTGAATATGGCAGGACCTGTTTTGCGTATAGCTTTCTGGACCAGACACATGGCTTTAAACTGTACCCTAGCTGCCATAGGAAGCCAATGCAGCTTCCTCAAAGCAGGTTTGGCCGACTGCCAGCGCGGAATTTGGAAAAGCAGTCGGGCCGCTGTCACGGTTTGCGGCGCTTGCCGCTTCCTGCTATCCTCGCTACCACACACAGAATTGCCGGGATACTCACTTCCGGGCGGAAGTTGAATCCCGGTCTAGTCCTGGGCAGCTGACCTGGGGTTGTTGAAGCACTTCTGGGGGAAACGCTTAAACATCGCGTTTCCTGCCGGCTCAGTGCTTCGAATCTATCCTGATTCTCCTGATACGCGGAGTTGTATTTCGAAGCCGAGACGCGTCAGAGACTAGCTGGTCTACGCCGCGCTGGAGCGTTATTTCGTGTCTGGCCTACGCCGCGCTGGAGCGCTGTTTGTAGTTTGGTTTACACCGCGCTGAAGCGCTTGTGTTTTGCACCATATGAAACCCGCGCAGGAGCGCTTGCTTGTTTTCCTTAATGTCTACACCGCGCTGGAGCGCTATTCAGAGCTGTACAGTTTCTGCCTCCATTAACCCTTGCCGCACAGGAGTGCTGTATTGGGGTTAAGGGTCTTTTGCACAGGAGTGCTTTACTTTTGGGTTTTGTTTCTCAAACATTGGTTTCCCCATCGCGCAGGAGCGCTGCTTGGGGAAATAGTTCCGCTGAGCTGGAGCATTGTACATAGCTTGCTTTTGTTTTCCAGGGATGCCACAGGTTTTGTGACTAAGTTCTACTCCATGCCACACGCGCAGGAGCGCTTTGCCTTCTGGTTTGTCATTTGTTTATTTGTACCTCACGCAGGAGCGCTTTCCTTTGGTATTAGCTTAGGTACATCGCGCAGGAGCGTCTCACCTTGACTGTCCTTATCAGGAGCTGAAATGATGTCTGGGTACCGCAGTCTACAGAAGTTCTGGTGAGTTCCCGGAGGGAAACTGATTCTGTGTGTGTTTTGAGGGGTTGCGTTGAAAGCGGGAGGTGTGGTTCTTTTCTGATCTTGTTCTTTTCTGCTTTCTAGCTGGCATCGAGATACCCCGCAAGCTCCACTCCCATACTAGCCTCTTCATCCTGGCTCCCTTCCCTGCGTCCAACTCATCCCTGCTGGGTCCTGCATTCCACGAGGGTCAGGTGGGTACAGGGACGAGTGCTCTTGTCGTCTCTGCGGAATTGCTTCACAAGCAGAGGTTAGTCTTGTGGGGCACCTGACAGCCGCACAGTTTTGAGTGACCTGGAGTTTGTTGATCACAGCCATCGGAGCTCCCAGGTAGAGAGCATTGTCGTAGTCCAGGCGCGAAGGTATCAGAGCCTGAACCATGATTCTCCTCGCCTGGAACGGAAGTGAAGGGAGAACTTTCCGGAGCATTCTCATCAGCCTAAAGCAGGTGGATACGGTTTTGGTGGCCTGGAAAGTGAAGTCAAGTGATTTGTCCAGCCAGACTCCCAAGCTTTTTATCTGTGGTTTGGGAGGGGGGGGGGGGGGACCAAGGCACGTAGGCCAGATGGAGGCCAAGATGGTAGGCGAAGGATTGCCCAGTAGCATGATTTCCGTTTTCTCCCCATTTAATCTGAGGAAGGAGAGTTCCATCCATCTGGCCACTGCCTCTAAACAAGGGCTCAGAGTGCTAGACGACCCCTCAGCGTGGTTCAATGAGACCATGAGACCATGAGCTGGGTGTCGTCTGCATAGGTGACAATTCGAACACCAAATGGATGGACTATCTCCGCTAAGGGCCTCATGTAAACATTAAAAAGTGTGGGGCTCAGGGCAGAGCCCTGGGGGACCCCACAACTAAGTGGCTGCTGGGTGGATGCAACCTCTCCTTCAAAGACCTGAAAGAAGCGCTCGTCCAGGAAGGAAGTGAGCCGTGCCCGACACTCCCATGCCATTAAGTCGATGTAATAAAGTGGCATGGTTAACGGTGTCGAACGCGGCGCTGAGGTCTAACAATATGTTGGTCGCTTTTCCTCCCCGGTCCAGCACAGTTCTTGTTTCCTCGGTCACTGCCAGCAGGGCTGTCTCAGTCCCATGTTGGGGACGAAATCCTGTCTGGGAGGCACATAGCAGATCGTTGGATTCTAAGTATTCTACTAAGGTGTTGTTAATGTGCTTTTCGAGTAGTTTGCTCATCCAGGGCAACAAGGAAATAGGACGGAAATTAGCCAAGTTGCTTTGGTCCACATTGGGCTTTTTTAAAAGAGCCCTGACCATTGCACATTTCCAGGAAGTCGGAACTGTGCTCGAGATGATTGAGGTGTTAAGAACTTCAAGAATGGCTGGACGGATTACATCAATGGCCGATGTGAGGAAATGTGGCAGTCCTGGGTCTCTGGGGGATCCTGAGGTGACTTTGGGAATTATTTTATCCAAAGAGACAGAGTTTAGGAGGGTACGTTTTTCCAGCATGCAGGCAGCCGGTATGCTGGGGCTCCCTATTGTAGCAGCATCAGGTTCTATTCTGTCAGGGGCAAAAGATGAATAGATGGTCTGAATCTTCTGATGAAAAAAAGTTGCTAGGACAACCACACAGGTAGCCACCTGCTAACTAGACCAAAAAACCATCACTGGGTTTGGTGAAAACTAACCAAACAAAGAATTTAAAATGGAAAAATAAAAAGAAAGAGATTTATTCTGTCCAACAAAGTGTGGTTGTACATGCTGTTACAATTCGCATGTATTAAAGAGTAAGAAGAGAAGTAGGGATAACAGTATTGACATTTGTTTTGTTCTATATTGGTCAGTGGCTTTGCCTTACCGTGGAGAGCCCAAACCCAGTGATGGTTTTTGGTCTTCACCATGTGGGCACTCCCTGACAAATTTTGGTAGCCAGTCTTTTTCAGCTAGAAGAATGTCATAACCCATAGAGAGCTTTTCCCAGAAGAGTGCTCCTACTTTCCTAGTTATGTCCCCTTCCATCCGGAGCGTTACTTCATATAACTTATGGGGTACACTAACCCTGGTATCGGCAGTTTCGACTTGGATGTATTCATTCAAGTCCACTGTCTCCAGATGATCCTTCAAGATCTTGTGAGCTATGGTGACTTCTACTGCGCTGTCCAGCATTGTCTGGGCCTACCCCCCGTTCTTGAGTTGTGTCCTCAAGATCCTCGGCATGTCTGATTTTTAGACCTGCTACCTTCTTTTTGGTGAATTGAGCTTACTTATTTTTTGGAACGTGTTGATCGTCTTTGGACTTCACATGTTCTTCCTTGTGTTCTGACCATCCTCTTCTTTCCGATTTCTGTGAGGAAGTCTGAAAGGTACGAGAGGAACGTGTATCAGTATCTTGATATCTATCAGGTTTTTTCAAATTATCCCTGTTCCTGAGGTTATACCTCTTTTCAGAGGGCTCCTTTTGAGGAGACCTTCCTCTGGACTGAGAACGCATCTCTTTAGAAGTTTGTTTAGTGGTCTACCACTTCTTTTTGGGAGTAGTGAGAGTGTTTTTAATAAAGACCTTTTTAGAACTTTCAGTCCGTTGGGGTTTAACTGGTTTCCCACCCAAACTATCTCTACCTAGTTCTTCATAGGATTTTTCAATTATTCTGGCCAGTTCATATGGTTGCTCAGTTAAATCAAATTCTCTTAATTTTTGGCGGATAGCCACAGATGCTGCCTCACCTTTAATATTAGCTAATATTATAGCTGAGACCTGTTTGAATTCTCTCAGTAATTTCATACCCAGATTCAAAGCAGGCTCTGCCCTGTATTCATTTTGAATCTGTTTCAGAACATCAGGTATTACCACCATAGAAGGAACACCATGTGTTTTTGTGTAGATTGCAGCAAAGACTGTACCCCAAGTGTTACAGTCCTCCAGGTGTGGAGCGATCCCCATTGGTAAACAGATTGTTAGAATCCTGTGTTTCTCATGAGTGGTAGTATCTGGAAATACTGCCTTGATTTGAGTAATTTTTTTAGCTATCCAGAATGAAATTTGTTCCCTTTTTGAGGGCAATTTACCAATGACTGATTGTATAGTCTGTGGTGTGATTTTATTTGTGTTCCCCTGGTGAGGAGTTAGTTGTGGAATCCTTTAGGAGGTTGGGCTGTTAGAGTCCGCAGGATATATTGAACCAATTGTCTATGTATTTTGATTAGTTGTTTTAGTTGAACTAATAGTTCCGCACCCGTCATTTCTTCAATGGCAGGGTGTGGTGTATAGCTGGCCAGTACCGGCCATGTTGCTCCTGGTCTACCTAGTGGACCGAGCCTGGTAATGTGATTTTGATGTTGTAGGGCGCCTTTACACCAGAGTGCATGCTCTTGGTAAGTTAGTGGAATTACAACATCCTCGAAAGGAGTGTATTCCATTGGATGTTCCTCTACTTTGTAGAAGTGAAACACGTGTTACTGCATTTGCTTCAGGGAAGAAAATCCAAGAATAGAATACCTCTGTCTGCTAATATTCATGTGCCTCTATAACAAAAATTACCCTACCACCACTTGGTGATAGGCCATTTGTTATAAGCTTCATAGTGATTGTTTTCCTTAAGTTTTCCGGGATGATTATCGCATCCGGGTCGTCATGTTGGAAACCTGTAACGTTAAGACCTGGTAGGGCATTATTGCCTGCAGGTACACCGTTCTCTTCGTCACTCAATTTGTTGACTGAAAGTTTGCAGAGCAAGTTTCAAGGAAACAAAGATAAGGTGCACAATATTTTGGAACACTATATCCTTCAACGTTGAACAAACCAAAAACGAATACATAGGATTTTCGTCCTACTCAGTTATGGTGGATATTTTATCCTTTTACTCATTCCAGACGTCTATTGGAGTATTTTAAGGGAAAACGGGGTCTCTGTGAAAAGCACGACTGAGCTACTCTAGTATCTAGCATTAAATTAGTGCCTTACCAAATGGTGGGCGCCATGTAGTGTAGTTCCTATATTCCCAATAGGCTCTGCGCATTGGAATAATATATCCTTTAGATTTGACGTAGGACTTATGTCGACTAGGTCACTATCGAATATATTAAACTTAATTGTGAGTCCCAGCTAGCTCAGAGGTCACTAGCAACTTTCTCGAATAAACAAGAAGGGAATCGTTTCTGACAACCGCATAAACATGACAACTTTGTTTCCCCAAGAATAAACGTATCTTCAGAGTCGTGGAAACAATAGATAGATATTTTACTTAGTAAATCGTGCATGCTTCGTTTCATCAGAGGTGCAGAGAAAATAGAGAGACGGGCATTTTCAATAAAAGGATTTATTGAACAGTCTTCTTTCTCATGCAAGTAAAGTGATCTGCTACAATCGTAATACAGGCTGTAAAGTATAATGCGCACAGCGTGAAGAGTATTATAAAATAATACTGTAAAAGAATTGTATGGTTTCTAAACCATAGATAAATAAATACATACATAAATAGCAAAGGCTAAAAGTACTCAACTGGTGCTTCTAAAATATGCCTACCCCGATGTACCTATCCTAAGTCTAGTACGACTGAAGAAGTAAGTGTGGTGTAGCATATGTTTAGTTTCTTTGCCAAGAATCTATCCAAGATTTCTCATTAGGGTCTTCTCAGCTCCATACCTTAGTTTAGAACGAAGGAGGTCTGGTATCTCTTGTCTCGGGACTCGATTTCCCATTATGCAAGCTCCATTAGTATTTGGAGACATCGTGAAATTATGGGCATTTATCATGTTAAAATTACTACATTTCGATACAGGGTTACGCAAGTTCCACAACACAAATGGGGACACAGCATGAAATAAGAGATATACATCATATAAACCACAAGTTTTTTCAAATGGTAAGGATATTTCAATTAGGTAAACGTTTCTGGAAGTTTTACCACGTAAATGGGGGCACAGCATGAAATAATAAATATACATCAATTGAAACAGATGGTGAGGATATTGGCAATGTTCAAGGAAGGTAAAGAGGGGGAACCTCATAGGTCGACTCCCTACTGTCCCTAAATTGACTGATCAAGTGTTTAGCAAGGAGGGGAAACCTCTGTTGAATTAAAATGTCTGGAGGTGTAACTGGATAGCCCTGAAGGGTGCAGTCAATCTGACAGCAGTCTATATGTAACAGCAGTGGGTAAAGGCAGGCTAGTCATCCAGCCAGTGTGTCTAATTGTGATCTCATAACAGTCCCATCTGCTTCGCTATTTCCTCTGAGACCCTCAGTGCATGTATCCACTTGCATTCCTTAAGGTTAAGAGATGCGGTAATAAAGCCACCCCTCGGGTTGTTGTTGATCTTCTCAACCACTCTCCACTTGATGCTTTCTGGTGGATGGTTTATGGTGACAAAATGTTCAACCAGGGGAGCGCCTTGGACTTTGCACCTTATGCGACTTTGGTGTTGCAGGATCCTTGATTTTGCCTTTTGAGTAGTCTGTCCAATATAGGGTCTATTGCAGAGGCAGAGGATAATGTAGATAATGTTTGTGCTGTTACAATTGGTGAGGGCTGGCAATTTGTAGGTTTTGTTGTTATGCACTAGTACAGGGCCTTCAATGCATGAGGGAGAGGCTTTACAAGAGCCACATTTGAAATGTCCAAGCAGAGGAGGAAAGCCAAGTTGGTCCAGTAAGTCGGGCGGTTTTTCAGGTTCAAGGAAGGCCTTCACCACATTGTCCTTCAAGTTCCTGCCTCTTTTGAAGGCGAGCATGGGACCTTGTTCGATTTTGATTTCAGAGGCCACTAAGTTCCAGTATTTTTTTACAATCTTTTTGATGTCATTGATTTTTGAGTGGAATGTCGTGACACACATCATGTTGTCCATTCCAGTTTCTTTGGTCTTGGGTTGTAAGACTTGGTCTCTTGGAGAGTACCATACTCTTTTTCTAGCGCGTTTCAGAAGACCTAAGGGGTAGCCACGCTCCCAATTGCCGCTTTGTTAGTACATCAGTCTGTCTTTAAAAGTATTCTCTGCGCGTACAGTTCCTTCTAAGTCGTAGATATTGCCCATATGGCAAGTTGTCACATAGGTTGCATGGATGGTGTGATTTATATTTCAATAACGTGTTCCGTTCTGTAGGTTTCCTGAACAAATCACAGTATATGAGGCCATTGCTCACTTTGAACGTAATGTCAAGGAAATCGATTGTCTTATTGCTGAAGTTCATGGTGAACTGGATGTCTGTACTTCTTTGATTGAGCCATGTGAAGAATTCCCTTAGTTGATTTTCAGAGCCGGGTCAGGTCATGCTGACGTCGTCAATATATCGTATCCAGACTGCAATGCAGTCAATAAAGGGGTTGTTAAAAGAGTACAAGTACTCGTCTTCGTAATTGTTCATATAAATATTTGCCAAACTGGGAGCATAGGTAGCCCCCATCGCTACTCCTCTGCACTGGAAGTAGAATTGTTTTCTAAATATGAAATGATTTTTCTTCATCGCGATGTCTAGTAGGTTGATTATAAAATCTGTGGGCATCCAATGTGGTGCTGGACGTTTGTCCAATACTGATCGTACCACATCTATTGCCTTGTGCTGGGGAATTGATGTGTAAAGGGATGCTTTTATTCATAGGTAACAAGGACCCCCTGAGTAATTGGATATGGTAATTCCTAGGTCAGGGATAAAGAACACAAAATATGTAACAACCTAGGCAATTCAATACTTAATGCTTAATAGGAAAGTGACAGGGGAGAAAGCATAACTAGACATAAAATTAAAATAACTTCCAGTTTATTCTCTTGAAAAGATAAAAAACAATGATTAAAAATTGATTCTCAAATATAAATAATCACATAAGAAAATGAACATTACATAACATCGCAATAAAATTAAAAATTACAATTTCTTTATATAACAAAAGAATTTTATCAGGAGAGTGAAGAAAAAGTGGCATAAAATGCTTCTCAACGCGCGTTTCAGCGACCAGCACCTTCTTCTGGAGGAGCCACGAATAATCTGATAACAAAAGAATTTTAAAAATAACATAAGCAACAGTATTTGGCATTTTATTCGTTAAAAACAACCATTAGATAAGGCAAAGCCCTAGACAGGTCTCTAGAAGCACTGGTTCTAATTCTGCACATTACAACATATCTCCCCTGTTGTCATTCAATAATAACTATGAATGGAGGACTTGCACAGCGGTAATTCAACAATTATAGTCAACAATAAACTTTTGTAGCGTGCGAGCAGGGTTGGACGCTGTCTGTGCCTCCCAGCGAGACTCAAAACTAATACACAGCTCCTCCCTATGGAAGGAGACACCCTGTTGCACAGCTTTGTAATTCAGACGAGTAAGTCTTTCTGATTAATCATCAAAATTAATTCTTCCTCATATTGGGGTTCCAAAAAGTATTTAATTTTTCATCAAGGTTTCCGTAAAATATAAGTTTCTGGTTGTGTATCCAACATTAACATAATCCAATATCATTCCTTCCCCAATGCATTTCGGGCTAATAAGAAAGCCCTTCCTCAGGGGTCAACTCTACAAAAAAAGGAACAAATCAACATATCACTATATGTGTCGAAGAAAATTACTGTACACACATCATTTCACATCACTGCGTTTGTGACCGTCATTTCAAGTCAATCAGAAAGTGCCCAGAAGTTTATGTGAGAGCTAAAGACCCATGAGTGTGTTATTAATTAAACAGCCTAATCCTCGGTCGCCCGGTGAACTGGTGTGCTTGTGAAACTCAATCGAGCAGATAAACGAAAATGCGTGTCGAAACAACCTCATCCCACGGTCACCGAACAGTGTGTTAGAAAAGATCCAAACAATTTGAGATGCATTAGCGTGAGCGGCATACTCACGGACTGTTTCAAAGAGCTGTGACGCTGTCTCTGCAACAGAACAGCGCGTGTTACCATTAAAGCATTCAGCTCGTTTGTGCAACTAGTAGCGCGGTCTCGTGGAAGGAGTACTTACTTGGTGATACAATTAATCACTTTCTGATTGACTTGAAATGACGGTCACAAACGCAGTGATGTGAAATGATGTGTGTACAGTAATTTTCTTCGACACATATAGTGATATGTTGATTTGTTCCTTTTTTTGTAGAGTTGTCCCCTGAGGAAGGGCTTTCTTATTAGCCCGAAATGCATTGGGGAAGGAATGATATTGGATTATGTTAATGTTGGATACACAACCAGAAACTTATATTTTACGGAAACCTTGATGAAAAATTAAATACTTTTTGGAACCCCAATATGAGGAAGAATTAATTTTGATGATTAATCAGAAAGACTTACTCGTCTGAATTACAAAGCTGTGCAACAGGGTGTCTCCTTCCATAGGGAGGAGCTGTGTATTAGTCATTCAATAATACTCAAAAACTAATAATTCATTGCGTTCAAAAGGGCCTAATTTCATTGCTCATTCTTGTTCACCTATGTTCTTATCGGAGGAGTCTAGTGAATAAGACATAAAAGGCAACAGGTCTTAATCGGTTCGCTAGTCATATTAGTAACCAATAGACTTCTTTTATACCTACATTATATATTCGAGGATAACAGTTATTTGATGATGGTTGATGATAACTAATGTACTCTTATCATTTTTAGTTATATTTACTGCAGTAGCAGTTTTTCAAACATGAGGAAAGGTGATGTAATCCCTGGACTAGAGATGGTTAGACTATAAGGAGAAGGATATTACAGTTTCAAACATATTTGATCTTATTCTAGGCAGATTTATTTCTAACGGATCAAATTAATTCAGATAACTCCTAAAACTGATATTGCAAGAGACTTACATTCTCAGCTGATCTGGGTATGTAACTAGTTCATCGAAATACAAACAAGGGAAAATTCCCTCTTCTGAAAAAGATTTCTCTTCTGGGTAGAATCTGTAGGGTGAGGTTATATGTTAATAATGTTCATTGATGTAAGTTCATTATTGTTCAGTTAGTACAAAATACACCTTGCGTTCATAATAGTGTATGGGAACATCTCTGATTCCAGTTATTTCAAAGGTTTTTTGTTGGTCCTCGATCGATCACAACGTTTAGATATACAGAGTTTGTGATAAGTGAGCTGAGTAAGCTTAATTGGGATTCCCTTCAATATATGATTTTAAGCCTGCATATTTACCTTATATTAAGTAAGCAGTCGCTGCCTAAATTCTCGATGTCGATTCTGGCACGAAGTAAAAAAGCGAAACTCGTATAAATCTAGAGGAAATAAGTTCAAACCAATTTAAGCTACTAGAACTTAATGAGTTTCCTCTGGATATCAATTTTACAGACAAATACGAAGGAATATGTAGCTGTCAAAATTTACCTTAAAGGAAATTCAGTGTTGTTTTATCCTCCTGGCCGCAAGTGGTAGATTAAATGATGTACTAAAGGAGGGGATGAATAACGTCAGATTTCTAAAGCATATAACAGTTTTCCTAATGATAGAGACAAAAGTTTATACCCATAACATTAGATACCTGTATTTTGGATTTCAAATGGAAAAACGTCGTTGTTGAGATTATCCCCCGAATATGAGGATAATGGTCCGCTCTCATACTAGGGAAGAACGACAAGGGCTATGTATTAATGCTAGGCGTTTATCGCATATGGCCATCCAAGCGTCTGGATGTTGAGGTTTAGCAAGTGCTTACCGATTTTCTATGTAGACTGCAGCAGGCCAGGAGTAACGCAACCTCAAGCCTTCTTGTTGAGATGTTTTGATGAAGTAAACGAGAACTCGGCTTGCGCGGGCTATTTAAGCAAACGTTTTTAAGCAAATTAGCCCGATTGTATATATAACAATGTGAACCGCTGTTAAAGACCCGGAAGTGCATGGTCGGGGTCATGGACAAAATGTTATTTTTTTGACTCATAATATCGGAGGAATCAGATATCTATAGAGTTGCTCTTGGTCAGGATGTGTACTCAAGAGCAAATTATAAATGACAATTGCACTTTTAATTAAGGACTATCTGAGCGGTACAGCCCGATAGTGGTTACAACGATGTGGACCATTGTATAAGACCTGGAAATAAGGGTTATGTGTCATGGTCTCAATGTTGTTATTATATTTTCTAATGCTAGGAGGACCAATTTTTTCTTAAAATAATTCCTAATTAAACTGTATATATAGAAATAGTTTATAAACTAAAATTACATTCTTATGTAAAGGGATGCGACATCCAAGGGAACTAAAATTTGTGATTCAATGTCAAAAGGCTGGTCTTCAAGAAATTGGATAATATGCATCGAGTCACGGACATAAGACCTAGTTTCAAGGACCCAGGGTTTCAAAAAGTGATCAACAAATTGATTAACACGTTCCAGAATTGAACCACATCCAGAAACAATAGGTCTTCCTGGTGGTTTCTCCATACCTTTGTGGACCTTAGGCAGGGTATAGATGGTCTTGGGTCTTGCCTGTTCAAGAATTCTTTCTCGGGAATACTTAAGAAGCCCAATTGTAGGCCTTCCTCTGTTAGGGTTTGGATCATCCTTCTTATCTCCATCATAGGGTCTCTAGGTGTTGAAAGGTAACTGTCGCATATACCAAGTTGTTTCTCTATCTCCTCTATGTAGTCGGTAGTGTTCTGTACCACTACTGCCCCACCCTTGTTCGATGCCTTGATGACAATGGCGGTGTTCTGTCGGTTGCATACATAAAGTTTTCAGCTTGAAAGATCAATCAATCAGTCGAGTTTATAAAGCGCGCTACTCACCTGCTAGGGTCTCAAGGCGCTGGGAGGGGAGGGGTCCGTTACTGCTCGAAAAGCCAGGTCTTGAGTTGCTTTCTGAAGGAGAGATGGTCTTGGGTCAGCCGTAGGTGGAAGGGGAGGGCGTTCCAAGTCTTCGCCGCCAGGTAGGAGAAGGATCGTCCTCCGGTGGTGGCTCTGCGAATGCGTGGGACGGTGGCGAGGGCGAGGCTGGTCGAGCGGAGCTGGCGGGTGGGCATGTAGAAAGTTAGGAGGTTGTTGAGGTACTTGGGGCCCAGGTCGTAGAGAGCCTTGTGTGCGTGGGTGAAGAGTCTGAACGTGATCCTCTTGCTTACGGGGAGAAAGTGCAGGTCTCTCAGGTGGGCGGAGATGTGGTTGTGGCGGGGAATGTCCAGGATGAGTCGTGCGGATGCGTTCTGTATGCGCTGGAGTCTTTTCTGAAGTTTGGCTGTAGTTCCCGCGGAGAGGGTGTTCCCGTAGTCCAGTCGGCTGGTGACGAGTGCCTGGGTGACCGTCTTCCTGGTGTCTGTGGGGATCCATCGGAAGATCTTTCGGAGCATGCGCAGGGTGTTGAAACAGGATGATGAGACGGCGTTGACTTGTTTGGTCATCGAGAGGGAGGAGTCCAGGATGAAGCCCAGGTTTCGTGCGTGGTCCGTTGGCTTGGGGGTGGAGCCCAGGGCCGGGGGCCACCAGGAGTCGTCCCAGGCTGAGGGGGATGATCCCAGGATGAGGACTTCCGTCTTGTCTGAGTTCAGTTTCAGGCAGCTGGTCTTCATCCACTCGGCAATGTCTTTCATTCCTTTGTGTAGGCTGGCTCTGGCGGTGGCAGGGTCTTTGGTGAGGGCGAGGATCAGCTGAGTGTCGTCTGCGCAGGAAATGATGTTCAGGTTGTGTTGGCGTGAAATGGCTGCGAGGGGGCTCATGCAGACATTGAAGAGGGTGGGGCTGAGCGAGGATCCCTGGGGTATGCCGCAGATGACTTCGGTGGCCTCGGATCTGAACGGGGGGAGGCGGACTCTCTGGGTTCTTCCGGCGAGGAACGAGATGATCCACTCCAGAGTCTTCTCTTGGATTCCCGAGTTGTTGAGGTGCTGTACTAGAGTGCGGTGGCAAACTGTGTCCAAAGCTGAGGAGAGGTCCAGGAGGATGAGGGCAGCTGTTTCCCCTTTGTCAAGCAGGGATCTGATGTCGTCGGTGGCTGCAATGAGGGCGGTCTCGGTGCTGTGGTTAGCTCGGAAACCGGACTGGGAGGGGTCGAGGGATCCGTTTGTCTCGAGGAAGGCGGCAAGCTGTTTGTTGACGGTCTTCTCGATGACTTTGGCAGGAAAAGGGAGAAGCGAGATGGGGCGGAAGTTCTTGAGGTCGGTGGGGTCCGCTGTTGGTTTCTTCAGGAGGCCGCTGAGCTCGGCGTGCTTCCAGCTCTCCGGGAAGGTCGCGGTGGTGAAGGAGATGTTGATGATGTCCCGGAGTTGGGGTGCGATGATGGAGTCGGCCTTGTTGAAGACGTGGTGGGGGCAGGGGTCGGTTGGGGAGCCGGAATGGATGGTGTTCATCGTGCGGGTGGTGTCTTCGGTGCTGAGTGGGGTCCAGTTGCCGAGGGTGGTGGTGGGGGGCGTTGGTTCGGTGGTTGGGTGTGTGGTCTGTGCGCCGAAGCTGTCTGTTGTGTATGTCGGCGATCTGTTGCTGCTGCTAAGGGTTAATCTTCCTCTCACGCTCCTCGCGTGTTACAGGATGACGGACCACGGCGCCTTTGGTCACCTAGCAACGCCCCTGACGTTCAATGCGTACACGCCGCAGATGCTTACGTCGCTTACAGCATATCTGTAGGGAAATCCCGCAGCTTGTCATCTGACTCATGCCAGATGGAAGACAGTACTTCGGCCCGTCTTCTCCCATTTGAATTAGTTTCGCGCACATACAGGTGAGCCTCAACTCGCCGATTTAACATTTTGACTGTCACGCTTCTGGGTTTTGCACTTTCGCTTGGATCGGATACCCACTTTGTCACTTAATCGCGCCAACTTGTTATTCCAACCGTGCTGAGACACGATTACATTCCCTATGGCTTTTAATTAATCTAGCCAGACCATGGCCATCTGGGCTATCTCCCTTTCACTTAATAGCGCCTACCATCCGTTCGGAGCTACGCAGGCACCCTCTAAGTGTCCTTAGTCAATCGCGCCGACCTGTTCAATTAATCACGCTTATCTTTTAACCGCATTGACACATGAGTCACCCCGAACGTGTAATCTACGTCCTTTGTGGTCTGCTTAACACTTTATTCATCTAACCACGCAGACGATAAGCATGGGTATCCCACTAAGTAGACTAAGAGCCTGCTAGTTATATCGCAGCACCGCTGGAATGATTCACCACATGGCCTGCATGTCTTCGATAAATTCACTTGAGGTAATCCTTGTATTTGGACTTGGTTTAAGTGTCTACACCCTGAAATTGATTTCCAATCCTTTCCTTCCAGTGGCAACGAATTGACTAGTATAAAAAGAATGAGAGTAACCCCTTTAGCCACAAGGGAACAGGGTAAGTAATCACATAAAACAAGAAAGTTCCCTTGATTCTATTCTCTACAAATTTATCATGTAGCTGTCCTTTCTACAATTTTCCTACAATTCTCAGGAGATCTCTGTTGGAGATTATCGTCAATCAGCCTCTCATTTACTCAGAACCCCACACCTCAAGTATAACCACAAAAGCACTTACAATCTATCAATGTATATTACATTGCCAAGGTGTATGTATTATCAAATATTTTTTATTTTAAAAAAGATATTAAAAACGTTTGCAAATACCCATCAAATATGCATGTACTTCTTGTGAAGGTATCAGCTGTACATGTTCATATATCATGAAACAAAATGTTACAACAAAGCATTAAAAACAATCAAATTAATCCAAGTCGATGTGTTTCGGTGGATCCTTCCGTGCGCACCACCTTCCTCAGGACAATTAAAACACACAATTCTTAGTATCCAACACCATTCACCCTAGTTTTTACTGTGAAGGTGCTTATGGTCGGCTTTTTCTCATTATCTCTAAAATCAAGGGTTGTCAATAAAATAATTCTTTCTTCCCACTTCTGCACACTGTTTGTTCTGCGCAGTAGACATCCCTTTGTGATTTCTTAGTGTACGTCGTAGCACCGGTCTATGTTTAGTGTTTATTCTTAGTATTAGCACATTAACACTAGAAGATCATTCTTCCTTTTTTTTTTTGTCAGGGATTTGTTCAATTATCCCGATCCGAGAGTTCTGATGTGTCCTCGTAGGAGAAGGCGGGACCGGAGCAAACAGACGGTACGTTTAGCTCGTAACAACCACACCCTACTTCTGGCCCAGGAACGAGCTCGATGGTCCCCTTGGCCAAGAGGGCCGTAACTTCCTCTCGGAGAAGATTCAAGTGATCCCCCGACACGCAGTGGTACTGCCGTGGCATGGCTGGAGGGGTCGCCTCGAAGGGGAGGGAGTACCCCCTTCGGACGATTTGCGGCACCCACCTGTCCGATGTGATGTTGCGCCAGTGGAGGAGGTGATGGCGAACCCTGCCCCCCACTGGCGTCACGTGGGCCTGAAAGCTCAGACTTTGAGGCGGATGCTGCCGGGGTGGATGTGGACTGGCCTCGCCATTGTCCCCGGGCACCGCCACGGCGGTTACTGTGAGAAGTTGGCCTGGTATATGATGTTCACTATTCTAGTGAGCACCTTGCACCAGTCCAAACAACCCTTATGGTGATGGTTGTAAAGTCAACCTTATAGACCAGCTATCCTAGGGGTAGCGTGGACAAAGCAGTCTTAGGCTAAACTCAAGGGGGCATGTGAAGCCAGCTGTTTTACCATATGCAACCCCTTTAATACCAAATGAAAGGACACCACACAGGATATATATCCAAAATATATATGTATTTATTTCTAAAGCAATCCCCTGAACTCTTTATGAGCACAGAAGAACAAGCGCATAGCAAGTAACTTAATATAACATACAAAAGTTGCACAAATATGGATTGGCCCAGGTGGCCCGCTAAACCATATACTAAAAATGTGGTATAAGAACCACGTCATGAACAATGGTAAGGCCTAGGGCCTTGGGAATCGCTGGGGCTACGCTGGACTAACAATAGTTAGGGAGCAGGAGGCCCACGGGATGTGGGTGCAGTGTCTAAAGGCACAAGCGTGCACACATATTATTATTATTATTATTGCATTTCTTATATAGCGCCAGAATCGACCCCCGAAGGGGTATCTCCGCGCTTGCCTTGGGAACCCGTCCTGGTTTTTCCCTGTGAGATAGCCCCTACAGGGCATCCCCAAGGTGAAAGCCAGGCATCCTGCCGCAGGGGGGCCGTTGTGAGGATTAAGCAAGCTTAATGCCCAGAGTTGCAGAGTGTGAACCCATGATTAGGTCAGGCACCGAAGTGAGAATTATCGAGTCCGTGGACATTTGAGCTCAACACCCTGCCGCGTCGGGAATCGAACCCTGGTCCCGGGTCTGACCTCTGCTTCAGGGTCTGCCTGCTTTAACTAGTGAGCCACACTTCTCCACATAGAAGTCAATGGGTGCGTGAAGATAGAAAGTTAAAGGTTTGGGAGCCTTCCGACTGGACTAGAAGCTAACCACTTGAAACTAGGACACTAGGAGAGTTACTCTTTACAGGAGCACCGCAGTACTCGAGATACCTAACCCACAGGAAGCGGGTGCATAGGTCCCAAAGTGTGTCGGGTTTTCGTCGTGGAGTTCTATGGAGCCTTGGAGAAAAGATGCTGCTGGCGGCCAGGAGAGAAGAGTCCGGGTGGATCCAAGGGTGGATCGAAGATGTAGAGGACCTGAAAGCAGAGGGGACAGAGTCTGGGTCACTAGCCAGTGACCAGGAAGGAACCAGGCGATGTCGCAAAGCAATCAGGTGCTGATGGGAAGCTTGTCTCTGCAGCCACTTAGACCAGGAGGCTTCGACGATGACCAGGAGTCAGGCACAGACTGTCCCACAAAGGCTCTCGCTGTCGGCGGTGTCGGCTTCAGGATTGGAGTCAACAAGCCTTGGCAAAGGCAACCCAAGCAGGATACGAAGTAGGCTTCTTACTCAGACCAGCAAGGTCTTAGGGGCTGCTTCTTTTAATTTCAAATTTGTTTTATTGGGTTCATGAGCATCAGTATACAAAACATTGCAAGAGATACGTAGTGGGCATATAAGGCAATCAGGCAGAAAGATATGCAGTGTCCAATAATCACATGTTTGGTAATTTGCATTTGATGAAACAATAACGTAGTGCTGAGAGTATGAACCCTTTTTCCGGTGTGGCAATGAAATCGTAAGAAGGAGAAACCCCAACTTTAGCCCCCTCCCGCTCCCCCAACCTCCCTCCCCACTCCCACAACCTCCCTCCCCACTCCTACCTCCGCCAGTGTGCCGAACATGTGGGACAAGCAGAGTTATAGTCGTGTAGTGGTCGATGTTATCATTCACGTGAATTTGCGGAGTCATTTGTAGTCGCTGTGAGTCGTAAAATGTGCAGGTACTTGGGGCATGTGATCTCATTGAATTCCTTGGACAGAAGGGAGAGCAGCGGGAGCCACACTTTCTGATAAGCAGCCATGGAATGCGTGAGTGTGGCGTGAATGCGCTCCATGCTCAGGGTAAACCATAGTTTATGTAGCCAACCCGTGTGAGTGGGTTTGGTGGTGGAGCCCCACAGGGATAGGACGTGTTGTGTTGCGGCCTGCATGGCAACCCCCATCTGGCGACCCCTCTGAGATTTTAGGGGGAAGGTGAGTGCGTTGGGTAGGCCCAGGAGGGATTTCCGTGTCGAATGTGGAGTCAATCTCGTCCAAGACAGCCTTCCAGCAGTCCTGGACTTCACGGCAGTCCCAGAGGAGGTGAGTCAGGGTGCCCAGTTCCCTGCAGCCCCTCCAACATAGCGCGCTTCGTGTAGGATTACCCTTAGTGAGCCGGACCGGTGTGTGTGCTGCCAGTGGGATTCCTCCGCCGTGGGCGTTCTTTCCCAAGGGTAATATAAGGGATTTCCCTTTGTTGATTTTGAAGCCGGAGACGGCCCGAAGGCTTCCAATTCCGCTAGAAAGGCGGGGACGGAGCAGTCCGGGCGATCCAGGGCGGCGATGATGTCGTCGGCATAGAGACCTATCACATGGGGCTCCCGACCAAAGGTCATCCCTCGATGGTGGGATTGTCGTGGATCTTTTGCGCTAGAGGTTTTACATAGAGGATAATAGAAGGGGCGAAAGGGGGCACCCCTGCCTTGTGCCCCTCTGAATCTCAAAAGGGTCAGAGCGCAGACCGCCTATGCGGACACGGGCCTGGGGACGGTGGTAGCAGCTCGCAATCCAGGCCTGAAAACGATCACCCACCCGGAAGCGCCGCAGGACCTGCTGAAGGTAGAGCCAGTCCACTCGGTCGAACGCTTTCTCCGCATCAATAGCCAATAACGCTGAGTCCGAGTTCTGGAAGTGGGCCTTATCAATCAATTGTAGTTTACATTTAGTATTGTCGCTGCATTGGCGATTTGGGACGAAGCCAGACAGATCAGGCTCTAGGATCCCGGGCAGGCACGGGCCTAGGCGCGCAGCTAAGATTCCTGTAAAGAACTTCAGGTCCATGTTAAGTAGGGATATGGGGCGGAACGCGGGACAACAGGTAAGTTTTTTGCCTGGTTTGGGTAGCACGATGATCTCGGCTGCCAGCATGTCTGGAGGAATAGAGCTCGGTCCCTCGAAGGAGTTGAAGAGCCGAGTAAGGACCAGAGCCAACAACTGGCTGAAAGGTTTATAAAACCCCACGAGAATCCGTCTGGCCCCGCGGATTTAAGAGGGCGTAGGCGGGAGATAGCAGCTAGGACTTCGTCCAGGCGGATAGGGGCGTACAAGGACTCCACGTTGTCCTGAGACAGCTCCGTTACATTTGCAGATTCTAGATAGTTACGAACATCCTCCGGCAAGACAGAGTCCGCCTTGTATAATGTTGCAAAGAATGTCCTGAACGCCTCCGCAATCCGGGTCTCGCCTGAAATGTCCTGACCGGAGTCATCTGTCAGGTTAGTGATCTGGGAGCGTTGAGCCTTCGCCCTGAGGGCGCTAGCAAGCAGGCGGCCTGTTTTATTCCCCCCCAACATAGTAAGAATGACGGAGGCGAATTCCGCACGGTCGGTATCTAAGCTGGCCAGTTAGGCCCTGGCGGTCTTCAATTGTTTCCAAACCCTCGGAGCACCGGTGCGGCTGTGGACCCTCTCGAGTTCAGACACCTGGGCTGTGAGGTCGTCTCTTTTCGCTTTGCAGTCCTTGGCCTCTGCTGCCGCGATGGCAATGAGCTCGCCTCGGGCTACCGCTTCAAGGCCCCCCACAGGGCAGTCACAGGGGTCCCGGGAGTGTCGTTAGTGGCCATATAGTTGGTTAGACGTGCGTGTAGTTGCTTGGTGACGTCCGGTCGTTGTAGTAGGGTCTCGCGCAGCCACCAAGTACCAGGAGGGCGGGTGGACCTAGGGACCTGTAGTGTTAGTTCCACAGCATCGTGGTCAGATAACGCCGCAGGAGTAATGGTTATATCTTTAAGGATGCGGAGCAATTCAGAGGAGCCCAAGAAGTGGTCTAGCCTGGCATAAGTGTGATGGACGTGAGAGTAGAACGTGTAGTGTGTTGTGGTGGGGTGGGAGGATCTCCATAGGTCCACTAGACCTTTGTCGCGTAACCAATCCCTACCAGCGGCTGTTATGGCTCCGGTGGCCCCATACCGATGACCTGACCTGTCCATGTTTGAGTCCATTACTAAGTTGAGGTCCCCCCCCGATAAGCAGAGGTGAGTTAAGGGATTGAAAGGATTCGGAAGCAGCCTGTTTCAGAAAAGTTTCTTGACCAGAATTCGGGGCATATAATGAGGCAATCGTAAAGCGCTGTCCCCACACGAGGAAAGTGTGTGCTAGCAATCTGCCTTTAATCTCCCCCACCTTGTCCCCCACGCAGCCGCGGAAGCCCCTGGAGACCAAAATGGCAACACTGGCCTTCTTAGTCGGAAGCGAGGAGAAGAACTGCTGAGGGAAAGCGCGCGAGCGCATCCTATGCCAATCATTGAGTAGGAGATGGGTTTCTTGCAGTAAGCATATGTCGGCACCGGAATTCTCCAAGTATGAGATCACGGCCCTCCGCTTAATCGGATTGTTCAGGCCCTTAACATTAAGAGTTAGTACCTTCAAACTGGACTCCATCATGGGAGAGCACGAAGACCTCGAGCTGTGTGAGTCCAGTTTCCCTGAGGGAGCCAATGATGAATCTAAGGGCGAATTAGCCCATAAAGTTCCCCATCCCCGGTCTGTGTCCAACCACCCCCCCACAAACACCCCAAAAACAACCAGTGCCCCCCCTCCACCCAGAACCTGCCTCTCCCCTCCCTTCCCCTGCAACCCAACTATCAACCCAACATCCCCTGCCCAAAGCCCCAACGTGCAGATCAGGATGGTCGTCCCTCCCCCCACCCAACTCCCCCCCCCAACCCCCAGATCAGAAAAATGTACAGTCCCAGTCCTGCCAGTCCATGCAGGGCCGTGGTGAAGTTACTTATAGGGGTCATCTCCAGTGGCGGCCAACCCGGCCCCCGCCCGTCACCCCACCAACACTTGAGCGAAGTGTGTGCTATGAACAATCTCTCCAATAAGGGCACCAATTATTTAGGAGGTGAAGTCTCTTGGGCCACCTCAGCTACCGCCGTTGCCCTCTCTTGCGTGATGACGGAGGCATCAGGCTTCGAGCGATGTGTTGGGGATCTACTACGGCCCACCGTTTGCCACCCGCCTCTGGAAGGTCCTTGTGACGCTTTCGTCGCTGGTTCGTTTTCCATTTCTAGACCCAGAAGAGCGCATGTGTCCTTGAGTGAGCGCAATTGGTGCAGGGTGCTGTTCCATTTAAAAATCAGTCTGAACGGGTGGCCCCAGGAGTATGGGATTTCTTGTTGCCGTAAGAAATCCGTTGCTACTTTGAATTCCTTCCATTTTTGCAAAGTGATGGCCGAAAGGTCTTGATACAAGGCAACAGGGTGACCTTTAAAGTGAAGGGGCTGTGCACGTCGAGCCTCCCTGAGAATCCTTTCGTTGAGCTGGAAGTCAGGGAGAAAGGCCAAGATGTCTAATGGCGGGGCAGAAGCTCTCCGAGGAAGCCCAACTCTATGTGCCCGGTCGATGCGGACGTTGAAGTCGGCAGGTTCACCTAAGATGTCCCGAAAAAAATCCTGCAAGTAGCTGGTGACATCCGACCCGTATGTTGTTGTGACGGGAACGGTTTTCGAGGTCCACTGCATGGGCCTGAAGGTCCACCTGTCGATCAGTGAGTCGCAAGATCTCTTGCTAGAGCTGTTCGATCTCACCACTTCTGGTTTGGTCAGCCTCTTCAATAGCGACCACTCTCTCTCCGAGACCCTCTACATCTCGCTGGAGTTCCCGGACTTCCCCCGCCACTTCCTGTTTCAAGGATTTAAAGTCTTCCCTGAGGGAATTAAACAGCGATTCCAGGAAGCATCTGGTAATGGGCACTTGATCGCTGGACAAGTCCGGTGGTGTCCCCGCGGTCTTCGGGGAGGGTGGGTCCTTGCTGGACCGAGGCTGAGATTTGGCCAACATCTCCGGGAGCGTCCGGTTCCCTTTCTTCCCCCTTAGGCCCGCCATGTCCTGCTCAGCCGACGTGACCGACCCGGCCTGCGGCCCCGGGAGGGGGGGTCGGGGGGAAACGCGATGTCCCAGTGAGCCCCGGGGGAAAAGTAGACCATGCCGCAGGAGAGTCGGCGCTTTGCTCTTTCCACTAGGATGTCAGCGGGCGATAGCTTCCCACTCTCCCGGACGGGATGCTTTAGAGCCGGCGGGCTCCCAGATGCAATGGCATTATTTAGGGCCTGGAGGCAACAGGGGACACCCACGCAGCAGGCTGGTCTCCAGGGTGCACACTTGTATGCCACTGCCGTGTTGTGCGAGTGATTAGGGGGGGGAATCCTCAGTCACCAGGTGGGGTGTAGTGGCGAGGCAGGTCTTTCCCTTCAACCAACAGTCCCGACTATCAGATGGCCTCCAAGCGTCCACACGTCCCCCTCACACACAGTGTATGGTGCCCAACTGCGCTGTATCCACACTGTGAATCGTTGTGTTGTGTCTCCGGCCCTCAGCAGAGCGCAGCCTTTAGGCCCAGCCTGTCCGCCCTCCGGGAGCTCGATTATGCCCCCCGAGCCTCTCTCGTAACTCCCTCCTTCACTCTCCTCACCTCCGCCTTTGATGCTGCTCTATCGTGGTACCGGCGTCTGTATCACACTCCGCTGCCGCCTCTGTCCGCCGGTCTCTCTCGCTGCCGCCTCTGGAAAATGCGGGCCCCGCAGGGGAGCAACAGCCCGCCTCTCCAAACCTGTGGCCGCCGTCCCTCAGGTCTCTGTGGGGGTCCCCGGGTGCTTGCAGCTGTCAGCGGGGGCTGCCCTCGTGCCACCAGTGTCACCGGAGCCTTCACCTTTATGCCCCAAAGCCGGGGCCTCGATTTTCGTGTCCTCCGGCCGGGCCCCTCCGCCCCTCCGGCCGGGTCGCGATGTCTCACCAACGCTGTGGTCGCTGACCTTCAGGTCTCCTTAGGGGGCACCGTGTGCTTGCGGCCGACAGCTAGGGCCGCTCTCTGCGTGGGGCAACGGGTGTTTACGGCTGTCAGTGGGGTCCGCCCCCACGCCACCAGCGCCGCCAGACTCTTCGCCCTAGGCCCCAAAGCCGGCGTCTCAAGTTTCGCGTCTCCCGGCCGGGCCCTTCCACACCTCCGGCCAGGTCGCGATGGCAGATTGCAATGCCGAGCAGGGGGCCTCTAGCCTGGGCCTGGTTTCGTGGGTCGCCTCCGCTGGTGTGGTAGGCAACCGCCCCTCCGTCCAGTCCTACGAGGCGGGAGCGAGAGGCTCACAAGGCGGTCGGCGGTTTCAGGCGGCCGCCATTACGGGGGAGCGCCACTGGGTCGTCTCGGCTCCGGAGAGCCGCGTTTGTGAAGTAAGTGCTGCGGCGGCACTCCGGGGGTCACAGCTGCTGTCGGCCCTCAATTTCAGGGTCCTTCGAGGGTTTGGAGAGATAAGGCGATACAGTTAGGGGCTTTTGGCAGGGTTCAGGACGGGGAGCCGCAGAGACCCACGTCCGACTAGGTCGCCATCTTGGACACGCCCCCCGGGGCTGCTTCTTTTGAAGGAATCAAGGGCCAGTCTGGAGCAACCAGACCATTAGTGTAAATTTAATGGATTGTCGCCAAGATGGCCACTAGCTAACGGGCAAGTGACCGGGCAGACGCGTCGAGCAGGAAAATGCAAAAGGGCCCCACGCAGAACTCGCGGAGGGTGCAGGGCTGATCTTTGGTGCAGTTGCTGCTCGGGGCTGGGGCTTCTCAATCCCCAATACACAGCTTCGAGGAGGCCTCGGGGGCTACACAGTTAGCAGGTCACAGACTTTTCAAGATGGCCGGTCCCACGTCTCTCGTCGCCTCCACGGGTCTCAGCTTTGCAGGGACTGTGGATCGGGCTGTTGGATGTCTGGGAATCCGGTTCTTGTCAGGCTCTGTGCTCGGGCTCCGGCGTGAGGCGGTGACAAAGCAAGCCATTGATCGCTGGATGGGGTCACTCCTTGACCACAAGGGAGATTCTTCAGTCGTCTTCTTCAAGTAGATCGTTGAAGGTCCAGAGTTTTGTTTCAGTTTCAGTCAGGATTAATCTAAAGTCTTGGGACTCAGCTCCTACCTATATACCAAATCTAGGGGCTGGATTACCTGCTAGGTCCCTCCTATGGGTGGGACTAGGGAAGGGGGTGGTTACACCCCTTTCCCTTTGTCCAGTTTCGCGCCAGAGCTGGGGCTGGAGTGCCCCATCACCGGTTTGAACTGGACTATGCATGGGACACCTTGTGTGCCCCAGGCAGTGTCTCATTCCTTTCAGCCCTCCCTGTCCCAATACACAAAATCCTACCAGGGGTGATCCTAGCAACTCCCAAGGCAGGAAACCTATTGTCCAAGCCTCCCTCGCTGGAAGGACTCCCAGCAGCAGGAGGTCAGACTTGTGTCTGTGGCAGCAGCATCCATTTTGTGATGCTGAGGCTCTGGTTAACTTTAACCGGGAATAGTAGGTGTGAGAAGTTGGCCTGATATATGATGCTCACTAGTTCTAGTGATCACCTTGTATCAGTCCAAACAACCCTTATGGTGATTGGTTGTAAGTCAACCTTATAGACCAGCTATCCTAATGGTAGCATGGACAAAGCAGTCTTTAGGCTAAACTCTTTTGGCATGTGAAGCCAGCTGTTTTACCACATATAACCCCTTGAATACCAAGTGAAAGGACACCACACAGGTTGTTATGAAAATAAACAAGTATTTATTAACTAACATACACCTTTGAACTCTTTATGAGGTGAGAGGGCTAAGCACATGATAAACTCTTAGGAAAAATACGTTTAAGTTGCACGATTTACAATGGTGCCCTAGGGGCACGACAAACCATATACTAAGTAAGTGGAATGTGAAAGTCAATAATAGGAATGGAGCTGTCCAGAGGCTGTAGGATCACTGGGACCATGCTATACTAACTTGAGGTAAGTATTAGGAGGCCCATGGAGTGCGTGTGCAGAGTGTGAACTCACACGCGAGATGCGTACAAACGTCTATGGACAGTACAGTTTAAGAAAAAGGTGAGTACGGACGTCCCTGACTAGATAGGACCAAAACGACTGTGGAACTGGACACTAGGAGAGTCAAGCTACCCTTGAGCACCGAAATGCTCGTGTTACCTCACCCACGGGCTGCGGGTGCATAGGTGCCAAGTCGTGTCTGGTTCCGGCGTTGAAGTCTATGGAGCCTGGAGGAAAAGATGCTGCAGGCGGTCAGGAGGAAGATGTCCGGTGTGATCCAAGGGTGGATCAGTGAAGAGAAGAACCTGAAAGCAGAGGGGACAATATTCAAAGTCACTAGCCAGTGACTGGAGTGGAACCAGGAGTGGAACTAGATGTCGTCGTCGCGATCAGGTGATGGTGGACGCTTGTCTCTGCAGCCACGTGGACCAGGTGGTATCTTCGATGACCAGGATGGAGGCACGAGCTGTCCCAAGCAGGCTCTCGCTGTCGGCGGTATCGTCTTCGGATTCGGAGTCAACAGGCCTTGGCAAAGGCAACCCACGCGGTGAGTGGAAACGGCATCGGGAGTGGACCAGGAGGGTCCGGGGTGTTCCTCTTTTGGAAGGAAGCAAGGGCCAGTCTAGAGCAACCAGACCAGCAGTGAAGATTTCGCAGTTCATTGTCTAAGAGGCCACTAGCCAGCCGGCAAGTGACCAGACAACGCATCGAGCAGCAAACAGGCAGAAGGGCCCCACGCAGATCTTGTGGATGCTGGAGGGCTGGTCTTCGGTGCAGGAGCTGCTCGGGGTCGGGGCTTCTCAGTCCCCAAAGCACTTGGACGAGGATGCCTCTGAAGTCGTGCTGGAGCGAAGTGCTGCTTCTTTCAAGATGGCCGGTCCCACGTGTCTCGTTGCACCCACAGATCTCAGCTGTGCTGCAGATGTAGGTAGAGGTCGGAGAGGTCTGGGAATCCGGGTCTCGTCGGGCTCTGAAGTCTGGATCCTTTGCAGGAAGACGACAAAGGGAAGCCGCTGTACGCTGATGGTGCTTGCTTGTGCAGGGTGGACACTCCTTGCCCACAAGGGAGATTTCTTCAGTCTTCTGTGGAGCAGAACGTCGAAGTCCAGAGTTTCTTCTTGTAAAGTTGTTCAGGATAATCTAATTTGGAATGGGACCAGCTCCCACCTTTATCCGGCTAAAGGGGGGCTGCACTACGACTAGGTTCCTCCTCTGGGTGGGACCAGGAAGGGGGGTGGTTACACTCCCTTTCCTTTGTCCGGCCTTGCGCCAGCTCTGGGGCTGGAGTGCCCCAGAAAACTGGTTTTTACCGGTGTATGCACAGGGACACCTTGTGCGTCCCAGGCATGTCTCATTCCTTTCAGCCCTGTCCTACCTAATACACAAAATCCTGTCTGGGGTGGTGCTAGCACCTCCCAAGGCAGGAAACCCTTTGTCCAAGCCTCCCTCGCTAGAAGGACTCCCAGCAGCAGGAGGTCAGAATTGTGTCTGTGGTGGCAGCATCCATTTTGTGATGCTGAGGTTCGAGTTAGCACAGTTACATATATGTCGTGTCCCTCTAGAAGGGTGGAATGCTACCCCAGGTGCCAGAATTGGCGAGGGGGTAGTATTCCAATTCGTATGACACCTTACTCGACATGTTTTGATAATGCTATACCAAAGTTAGCAATAACCGCGAGGATTATAATGCACTTAAGAGTATATGGTATAGCGTTATCATGGAAACAGCTAAAGGACTTGGTTCCGAAAGCTGCAGACAGGCTCAGCTCATGCTAGAGCACCATCTCACATAATTCCAAGCACTCTGCCTTCAGGATTGATGAGGCCTGCCATAGGAGTGACTTATAGGTATATATGTGTCTATATATAAGGTTAGATATAGGTATACTATATCTAAAGCAAAGGGTGATTACACCCCCTTGCCCCAGCTGATTGATCAGCCAGTTGTGTCAGATTTGGATGGCCAGCCAGGGGTGGCATAATACATGCTGCAGCCCCTGGTAGGCCCTGAGTGCACCTATGCCCTGGGTACCTAAGGTACACTGTACAGGGACTCATAAGGTGACCCAATATCCAATTGGAGATGTACCTAAGGTACATGGAGTCCATTTTAAAGACAGAGCAGATAGCCTGGGGCCCTGGTTAGCAGAATTCCAGGCCAACTAAGTCAAAAACCAGCTAAACACTAGGCAGAAAATCTGGGGTAACCATAGTCAGGTATCTACCTTCCTACAGTTACCACGTCCGCCACCGCACTGGATGTTAGTCTCCGGCCGAGGCTGGCAGGACGTGTGGGGGCGCACTTCCTTGGCCACGAAAGGAACGAAAGGTAGCAGATTGCTGGTGCGGGGCCGACAGGCTCAAGGACTTGGCCGTAGCCCTGGAGCCCTTAAAGCGCTCAAGCGCACTATCTGCCTTGTCGCCAAAGAGGCGACGGCCATCAAACGGCATGTCCATAAGGGTGTTTTGGACATCAGCTGAAAAGTTGGCGGACCTCAGCCAGGCGTGCTGACGAATCGCCACCGTTGTTGCCATCGCTCTACCCAGCGAGTCCGTTGTATCCAGCCCACATCGGATAGAGTACTGTGCCGCATCTCCACACTCCGCAAGGGCTTGGGCGAGTTTAGTCCGGGCCTCCTCCGGACATTGTGGCAGCACATCCGCGACCGTGTCCCACAGAGAGTGGGTAAAACGGCCCAAGAGGCACACGGTGTTAACGGACCGCAACCCCAAACTCAGTGTGGAGAACATCTTTTTGCCATACTGTTCGTACCTCTTGGATTCCTGATCGGGGGGAGTCGTTGGGAATGTGGTCTGGGAGTTAGAGGCCTGTATGACCAGGCTCTCTGGAGTGGGGTGGGTGGACATAAAGTAAGGGTCGCCCGGAGCCGGGCAGTGGCGTCTGGCCACGTTCCTATCTACGGGGGGACCTGTAGCGGGCCTAGACCAGGTGCCCAGAAGAACATCAGACAAGGCCTCATTAAACGTCAACATAGGATCCGAAGAGCTTGCTTGCGGTTTAAGGACCTCAGTGAGGAGGTTAGTCCTCACGGCCGCGACGGGGAGTTCAAGTGATTAGGCCTTGGCCGCCCGCGTCAACACCACACTATAGGCAGCCCCCTCCTCCGAAGCCACGGTAGGAGGGGAGACAAAACCAGTGTCTGATGAAGTGTCCAGACCACTGGCATCCCCTAGTTCACCTACCCAGTCCTGATAAGACTGGCACTCACGTGCCAGAGGGTCCTCAGACCCCTCCCAATCCGCCTCGCCACCCATCTCCTGGTACACCGGCGTCGGAACCGGATCAACGGGGGGACTGGGGACGACGTCGTCCGTGGACGGCGCCAGGGGCGACACCCTAGGGGCCAGCGAGGTCATAAGGTCGACCGGCGATGATCCGGATCCAGCGGGGCCCTGCGGCATCGGGACCAAAGTCGCCGACGGCTCCAGGACCGAAGCACCCGATGGCGCCGGGCCGAAGCACCCGGCCCACTTGGGCTCCCAGTCGGGGCTGCTTGGCCCGAAGGTGCCGCGGAACCCAACGGAGGAGTGAGCGACCTCATGGCAGTGAGGAAGGCTTCGATTTCCTTCGGCGTCGCTTCTTCGATTTCTTGTGCCTCTTACCTGAGGACTTGGAGCTCGAGGAGTGGTGTCGATCCTTCGAGCTGTGATGACTCCGGCCCCGCGACCGGTCCCTCGACCTCCTTCTGGACCGGGACCTCGTACAGCACGGGGCCGACTGCCGGAGATTGAGGCGCTTACGCGACCGCTCCCGCCTAGCCTTCGACGTCAAGACCCGGTAGTCGGGGCACGACTTGTCATCGTGGTCGGTCCCCAGGCAATGTAGACACCGGCGATGGGGGTCGGTAACCGACAACAGTCGGTTGCAGTCGACGCAGGGCTTAAACCCGGGCAACACTACCGGCACAGTCGGAGCCGTTCGACTTCGAAAGATGATCAAAAATGATCGAAAAAGTTTAGTCAAAAATTGACTAAGGGTACCACTGTTCCCGGATCGGCGCTTGCTGGCGCGGAAAAAATAGGAACTGACATCAGCGCGCGAGGGCGGCGTCTAAGTACTCTGACGACGTCATCCCAGTGCCAGCGACGCCGACGACGGAAGTGGAGCCGCAGACGACACCTACCGACGCGCAAGGGTACTGCTACGCAAAAGTTTCCGGATCCAGTCTGAAGCCTGGGGAAATTCTAAGGTAAGGAATCTAATACTAACCTGTTTCTTTCAGATACTTCAAAATGGTATGGTGCTTGACATCATCCTCGCTGATCGTGGTGGTGTGCGTAAATTGATTGGCTCCAGCTGCTGTGTGTATATTCCATATCACGCACCCACAGTATATGATGCCATCCAACGTCTGCATCACCTTTCCTCTGAAATTCATCAGGATGATTGATCGACCGTGTCGAAAACATTGGTGTCCAACACAATGCCAGGAAACTGTTGGCCTCCTTTTTGGCCAATAGGACTCAGATGGTTACAATGGGATCTTTCCATTCTTCCACTTTGTCTCTGCCATGCGGAGTTCCCCAAGGCTCATCCCTTAGTCCGACACTTTTTAACATCTACGTGTCGGACCTTGCCAATATCATTCGTGCACATGGTATGAGCCTTACCTCCTATGCAGATGACACTCAGCTGGTCCTTGCCATTAAGAATGACGGCCACAAAAAGGCCGATGATCTCAATCAGGGCATGTTTGCAATTGGGAACTGGATGGCTTCCAATTGCCTAAAATTAAATTCGGACAAGACGGAAGTAGTTATTTTCGGTCATCTGACCCCTGAATGGTCCTCTTGTTGGTGGCCCTCATCATTAGGCCCTCCCCCTTAGCCTGTTAGCAAGGTGAGGAATCTGGTAGTCATTTTTGACGACCGTCTCACCTTTCTCCCACATGCTAACCAGATCACGTCCGCCGCTTTTCATAAATTGAGACTAATCAAGAAAATCCTTCCTTTCCTTCCCGATTCAGCTGGCAAAACCTTGGTCACCTCACTGGTACTGTCGACCCTGGATTATTGCAATGCTCTGTTCCTGAATGCGCAAGAAAGAGTTTTGAATAAAATGCAAATAATCCAAAATTCAGCAGCCAGGCTTCTGGGCAGAATCCCCAAATACCATTCTGCTTCGGCAACCATTAGAGAATTACACTGGCTACCTATCAGGAATAGGATAAAATTCAAAGCTCTCTGTATAGTGTTCAAGGCCTTGCACAACATGGGACCTGCTTTCTTCACTCAAAATTTGATTCCTTACTGTCCTTCTAGAACCTTATGTTCCTCCAGTCTAAATGATCTCGTGGTTCCTCGCAGTAAATCTGTTTTATGGGGAGACAGAAGATTTCTTGTTTCAGCCCCCAAACTCTGGAATACTTTGCCTCCCTCGATCAAATCAAGCCGCTCACTCTGGTCTTTCCGTAAACAACTCAAGACCTGGCTTTTTAATCAGTAGACCTACCCTTCCCCTCACCGGTTAAATTCTGCAGATATTCTAGCGCCGAGACGCCCAAGGGCCATTGTTCGCGCTCTAAAAATGTTATTAATAAATAATAAATAAATAATAAATGAAGGCAACTGGTCCCTCACAGGCTGGATCTGGGACCTCCTTTCCCAATGGGGAAGGAGGGTCCTTATCTTCCTTGCCTTGGGAGTAGATGTCCTAGTCTCCTGCTGTTTGTTCATTTAGTGCCTGCCAATGCTCTGTGCAATGTGTGTTCAGGCTCTCAAGCCTCAACCTTCTAACATTCACGACACCAATATGAAGATGATGCTCCAACAAGAAACAGATGATCTCATGAATATCGACACTTCCTAAAGTATTTGCCACTCAATGGCAAAAGGAGGGTCTGAAGAAAAGTGTCCTTCTTGTCGGCATTTATTTTGTGTCAGGACTCCATTATTTTTGCATTGGCATTTTGTGTCAAACACCTCTGCACGACCCTCCTAGTCGTTTCTGCTGATGTCTGATGAAACTCTAACTGTCACGAATACCCTGCCCTTCCTGCTCCTTGTGGTTGAGCCAATTTCAAAAAAGGGAACAAAGAATTGGCCTCACCACCCTCGGACTGAACTCCTGCACACCCCCCCCCTGTTTCGCAAGACTTCGTCACACCACCGTCCGAGAACTTGTTTCTTTCACATAACCTGCAGTTCAGGATCTGTCTGTTCTCTCACTTACATATCCTGTTTTGCAAGACCTATCCGTAATCTTTTGTACCATCTGTTGCAGCACCGTCCTGCCTGAACAAAGAATGGAAAACTGCATTCTGACTCGGGGGCCCCAGGCCCCAGGGGCCCATCCGAACTGGTTTCTTAAGGTGGGAAATGTGTATATAAGGCCTGTAAGCTGTGGAGTGAAGCAGCAGCCTCCTCTATCTTGTCTCCAAAGAGCTTGGGACTCTGTTCCATAGCCAGGGCTATTAGAATAAAACTTGGTTCCTCCTGCAGATGAAGGCTCCTGTGTCTCCTTTTTTCTATATAAGGAGGGTATGGAAGACTTGGGCGGTTCCCCCGCCGCCGAGACCCAGTAAGTGGGTATAAACTGTTCTTCAGCGTGCTAGTGACAGTGAACGGCGCAGTGACACAGGGGTGAAAAAATTACAGCGTGAACGGCAAAAGAGTAAGAACAAATAACAATGTTGTCAATCATAAAATACAAATCTATACAATCGGTATTTTTTGATTTGGGATAAATAAATTGACCACAACAGTGCCAAAGTTCTGTGCTGGGTAGTCAACGGTGTTTCAACCTGATTGATTTCAGATCATCATCAGGGCAATGGTCTCTAGTTTCAACAATAGTGCTGAGGTATGCATATAACAGGTCATGGGGGCGGCCTAAAAGTCCAGCCTAGAGGGATCAATCAATGGGGTTGCCTGGCCACAGTGAATTAATCGAATATGTTCAAGGCGTTATTCAAACGAAAGACAACTGTATCATTGGAGAACCTGGCGTGTGGAGCAGGAATGCTGCAAATTAGTCCTGGCGGGGTCGGTAGATCCCCGGTATATTGGCTGTGCCGGAAGTTTGTTGAAGATCTGACTCACGGTGATCCAAACTCCTAAAGGTCTGGACTGGAGCCGGCTTAGGGATCGCATGTACCCTCGATCAGAGAGCGAGCGAATTTGGGAGAGTTCTTACTCTTTCGCTGTTCATGCTGTAATTTTTTCACCCCATGTCACTGCGCCTTTCACTGTCACTAGCACGCCCAGTGCTCACTCGAGTGGTATGGTCACCATATATTGAATTGTACTGTAGTGCTGTTACAACTACCAACAATTAATACTTGGTTTGCTTAATCATTCCCGTTGTGGTCTCCCTTCCTTTTCCCCCGTCCTTTGTGATGTACACTACTATTTTAATTGCCCTTGTTAAATGATTTCCAGCAGAGACATTGTTGTTTTGTTACAAACTTTACCCGGTCTCACCTGGGATAACCAGTCCACGTCTGTAATTATTCCTTTTCAAAAAGAGAAGCCGACACACGTGGAAAGACTCAAGGATGCCAAAGACTCAGCGAGGATGACCAGAAGGCTGAAGTCCAAGCATGATGTCAGGTAGGACGAAAACAGGAAGCCGTTGCCGGGGAAAAGACTTGAACGGCAAGCAGCTTTCTGTGGTGAAGCGGGGAGCTTTATATGCTATTCACTCCACCCAGGAATCACACAGTGCTTCGAGCCCGCTGTCGAGCAGGCCCAACATGAAAGAGCATTTCTTGAGTAATAGCGTCATAAGTAGAAATCCTAGACTCTGGATATCACCTATGTTATCTACACTCCTATGTATTGACTGTACTCTATTTGCCATCATCCCAAAACTTCCCTGAATCTGTCCTGAAAGATGATGACCATATTCTTTTCTCCTTGCTTCATCGTATTTCTTCTGTCCTCACTTCATGATACCCTTTCCTGAACACTCTCTGGTGAAGCTATTACATTCCCTTTCTCCTTCTGCCAGGGTGGTAGATTGTCTTCAGCCCTTCAAAATCCTCATCGCGTTAAACTCCCAACTGCTTTCCGGCACCTACGGAGAAACGGACACTTCCTTGGTTTCAAGTTGCAGGTATTTTTATTTTTGCATTTGAAAGTTCACTGCATGTGCAAAAAGACAAAGATGCGTTTCGGCGAGCCTAGTCGCCTTGTTCACTAAACGGTAGTGCATTCAAACCCAACTGTATTTAAAACACCACTAAACCAATCATGTGCTCAGGTGTCACCTGACGGGTAGAAGACATGGTAAACAGACTTTGAACACCAAACTTGTTCTACCTTAGGCACTGGCGACTGCATAAAATATTACATAAATCAGTATTGTTGAGAATGCTAAAGATGGATCAGTGACACATATTTAGACAATAGATAACTGTACAAATACATTGGCAATATTTCATTTAAATACTTTCATGCAAAATTATTCCCAATTAAAAGACTGTGCCAACAAGAGTAAATATCAAAGCATAATGCACAGTTACTTCTCATCCTTAAGATTATATTTATGTAAGGTTTATCCATTCACATTGCAATTGAATTTGCAATTCTATGTGAATTGACCACCATCTTTCTGTGATAAAACATCATATGCTAAACGCCCTACCAATTAGATGACGACCAAAGAGTCCAAGTGCTAAGGTGCATACAACATTACAAAACATATAAATTATAAAACATTTTTTAAAATGTTTAGTTATCCAAAAGGTCCCATCCGGGAACTATGTATGTGAATATAGATGTTGGGCAGGGAGAAAGAGCTAGGAACAGTTTATATTGTTAAAATTTCACCCGAATGTAAGTCTAATCAAAAACGTACTCTGTAGCCGTCTTCATGATTCATAAACTAAATACAAAATGTAACAATACAATAAAAGGCAATCCATTGTATGTCCAAAATCATAGGTATACAGACACTCATGAAGTGGAATCTCATAAGGAGCCATGCTCTTCACAGTTTAGTCATACTACGGTATCAAATAAGTTCATATGGTTTATAAATCTGTGCAAATGTGCCAATAAATAGTTTAAAACCACCCATTCATAAAAGATAGAAATTAAAGGTAAAACACACATCAATTGGTCACACAACAAAGATCTAAAAACATTCTGTATAAAAAAACTAAAAGCATGATTTGATAAAGATAAAAGATCATATATAACCAAAGTGCATATGTACTGTAAACCGATTCTCTTTGATGAAAACATTATTTGACAAAAAGGTCTAGAGAAAATAGTGCAAATCTAAACAAATATTGAGCCCTCTCAGATTCTTCGTATTGAGCTCAATAATGTATTTGGGTTCAAGTTGTTTGAGGATTCTTTCCCTATTACCTCCCTTTTTGTTTTGTGGGACACTGTCAATAACATAGTATTGTAGAACATTGAGATTGTTATTGTGTTCTGTTTTGACATGCCTGGCAACAGGATAAGATGGATCCGAGTTAACCGTGGCCCTCAGATGTTGTAATATTCGAGCATGAACCTGGAGCTTTGTGCTCCCCACGTACTGTAGTCCGCAGATGCATTTAAGGACATAAACAGCGTGGTCTGTCCGGCAAGTAAAATGGCCACCAATTTTAATAGGGACATCTGAAAAAGCATTGAAATAGGAGTTGGTATTCACCCCAAATTTACAGGCCCGGCATGTATTGCACTTGAAAAAGCCTTTCTTGGGGGAAAGCCAATTTCTTATATTGAAAAGTTCAGGGCTTGTTTTCACTAGATCACTTTGCATAGAAAGCGCTTTACATATATTAATTTTTGACTGGAACATGGAAGTACGCATCCTGAAGATCTATCAAGCATATCTAATCACTGTACGCCACTTGAAGTTCCTACGCTTCATGGTAGGATCCAAACACTATCAGTACAAAGTCCTGCCGTTTGGCCTGAAGTCAGCCCCCTCGAGTGCATGGCCGTAGCAGCCGCCGCTCTACGTCTCCAAGGACTGTTTATCCGTACCTTGACGATTGACTCCTAAAGAGCTCATCTTCTCAGAGTGTGAAAGACCACTATCAAATCTGTATGAATTTGCTACAGCGGCTGGTACTTCAGGTCAATCTGTAGAAATAAGTTCATCAGCCCACTGAAAGAATACATTAACAGGGTTCTACTCGAGACTCCAGCACAGGATGAGTGTATCCTTTGGAGGACAGACTATTATCAATCAGTGTCAGACCTCTCAAGACCAAGCAAAACTTCTCCGTTTGTGCTCTGAGAAATAGAGAAGATAAGAAGGAAGAGTAGCACTAGTCTCTGGATTGTTAGGTAAGAGATAGTATAGACAAGAATTAGGTATTAGGAGAATTAGGGAGGAAGCTAATCCATCTCTTCTTGTATGCATTAGGACTTTTAAGATTCGTCAGAATTACAAACGAGCTGAAGAAGCAGAAAAGAACAGATCCAGAGCAGTCTCTTCTTGTTTGTTATTTTATCCATTCCCCCTTCCCCCTTTGGGGTTCTTCAGGGTCAAGTTTTGAGATAACTGGCTCTGAGTATCCTGAAGGTGGAGTTGGGGAAAGAGCAACAATCTGTTCCTGTGTAAGTCGTGGTAAGAGAACACTCTTGGTCCTTTGATAATCAGGATGAAATGCGATCATCTGCTTCAAGCTCACCACCCCTCAGTTTGATAGCTTGCATCGCTCCTGAGGTCGATGGCAACTTGCATTTTCTTAGTCCCCAATGCCAGGCTGAGGATGAGGCCTCTGCAGCAGGACTTGGAAGACAAATGGGATCAGAAACCCGCTCTATGGGACATCATGATTTTACTTTCCCATGCTGCAAGATCATCCATCCCATGGTGGTCTCATCTGAAAAATCTCCTGGTGGGAGTTCCCTTCCACCTACCTCCTCGGACACAATCTCTGATCACAGACGCCTCCCTTCAGGGTTGGGGAGCACACATGGGCCCTCTGGAAACTTGGGGCCAGTGGTCGAGCAGGGAACGAGCATAACACATCAACATGCTGGAGCTACGGGAAGTGCATCTGGCCCTCAAAGCTTTTTACCCATCCATTCTGTCCCAATCCATACTGGTCCAGATTGACAACACAACCACGATGTACTGTCTAAACAAACAGGGAGGAACCCGCTCTCGCCCTTATCCCTAGAGTCTCAGGCGATCTGGCATTGGTTCCTGGCCAGGCAGCTTTCAATCACAGCAGTCCATCTGCAAGGAGAACAAAACACTCAAACAGATGCTCTAAGTCATCAATTCAAAGACCAGCAAGACTGGTTTCTGCATGATGAAGTGGTGGCAGACATTTTCAACATTCGGGTCAGCCTAGCATTGATCTCTTCGCCGATGATACAAACAAAGCCAGGATGATACTGATAGCACCAGACTAGTCGCGACAGTGGTGGTACTCAGACCTTCTGCATCTCTTGGAGTGCCCACATAGGAGGCTTCCGTACAGACCCGGCCCCCTGTCAGAGATGAACGGGAGGATCCATCACCCCAACCTTCCCTCCCTGAACTTAGCAGCATGGCTCCTGAGGTCCTCCAGTGTGGGCACCTAGGTTTTCCGCAGGACTGCATGAACATCTTGAAGGAGCCTAGAAGGCCTTTCACAAGGCATTCCCATTCTTTTAAATGGAAAAGGTTCTATGACCCTGCTCGCAGGCAGGTCGCTCCCCATGCTGCTGAACGGCTCTGCCTGCATTGTTTTTGCCTAATCTTGTATTTTTCCCCTGTGTCTAACTTGCTTTCTTGCCCAGACTTGTTTTTATTCCCATGTGCCTGTACTTGCTTTCTTGCCCAGACTTGTTTTTATTCCCCTGTGCCGGTACTTGGTTTCCTGCCCAGAGTTGTTTTTATTCCTCTGTGCCTGTACTTGTTTTCTTGCCTAAACTTGTTTTTCCTTCCTGTGCCCAGTTCTCCCGCGGCCCTCGCCCGTTTTTCCCACCGCTGCGTCCCTGCGGCCCCTCCCACCTGCAATCCCATTCGCCGCCCCGCTTCCGCTCCCGCCTCCCAGCTACTCCTCTCTCCCACATCCCCTCATATGGAAGCCGCTATGCGGGCGCGCCCCCCACCGTACCCGACCCAGACTCAGCTACGACGCCGACTCCCTCCACGCTCTAAACACCGGCCCAAACCAACGCTGCAACCAGGCCACCCTGAAACACACCCACGGACCCTTCTCCTGCCACAGCTGCAGATTCACCTGCGACAGAACCATCAAACCACCAAGAACCAGACCCAACCACCTCCGCTGCATACTCCTCAACACCCGCTCCACAAGCAAACACGCCATCGAGCTCTGGGACCTGCTCGACACCACAGGCCCAGACGTATCCTTCCTGACCGAGTCGTGGTGGAACGACTCCTCTGCACCAGACATCGCCGTCGCCATCCCAGACGGATACAAGATCACCTGCAGGGACCGCGCCAACGGCATCGAAGGAGGAATAGCCATCGTCCACAAGTCCACCCTCAAGTTCAACACCCATGCAGACGACTCCCTCAAAACCGCCGAACACCTGCACTTCCGGATCCACACTGACTCCAACATCACCCTCAGAGGAACTCTCATCTACAGACCCCCCGGACCCCGGGCCTGCCTCAGCGACTCCATCGCCGACCTCGCGTGTGTTCGCCTCTGTCATTGCTACCTGAAGTCCGCTGCCTTTTCTCACATACATTTTTTTATTCTATAGGGTCTGGCCTTGGTCGCCTGCGTTCCCTGGCTGGCTGGTGACGGTGAGCTTCTGCAGGATTCCTGGCCGGCAGTAACTCTTTGGTGATTTTGGTATCAGTAGGCCCTTGGCCAGCCATTGAGGGCGAAGGTCTGCACCCCTCCCCCAGCCGCAGAGAGTCACCGGCCGCTGGGATGTGGGATACCCTCCCCAGACCATTCCCATTGGGTGCAGCGGACGTCGGTATGCTCTAACAGACTGGACGAGGCCCGGTAAGTACACTTGGGGCGGATTTTAATCCTCCGGTATTGGGTTGTAGCAGTTGGCCCCTCATTGTTGAGCTGTGGCAGTTTTTGCTCCCCTGTGGGTGGTAGCAGGTAGCACGCCGTTTTAGGGCGTGGCAGTTTTGCTCCCCAGATTGGCACATAGTGTTTGTGCCTGTTAGGTATCGCGATACAAGTGGCCAGGTTGGCTACTAGATTTTGTTTCTACTGTGTAGTTGTTGATAGTGATTTTATTTGTTCTCATGAGCTCTGACTTGGGTCCAGCACCATCGCCCACGCGCCGCTGGCCTAATATTTTGGCATTTATGAGGAACGCCCCGGGCGCTCCTGGCTCTTTGGCTGACGCCCGTCGCCCTGCCTGGGTTCCGCCTCCAACCTCCCCCTGGAGACGTCCACCTAGGGGCCAGAGTGGTTCTAGGTTCGTGCCTAGGGGTTCTCCTCGGCACGAAGAGGAGGGTGTGACGCTTGGTACACCAGTGTTTCTTTTCTCCATCATTATAGGTTTCATTGCATTTTTTTATTGTGTACTTGTGATGTGCTTGGCCTATGTAGTGGCCAAATATTGCTAGGCATGTGGAGTATTTTTGCTTAGTGCTAGGTTCTAGGTTACCTTTGCCAGCTTATTCATTTAATCTGGGTATTAGAACGTTACTCGACGGAGATCTGATAAAAACTTTCACCTCACACACCCAGTTACCAACGTTGCCAAATAAGTACTCCCGCCCATAATACCCTCTGGCCTCTGAAAGGGACTGGCTGGAAAGACCGATTAAAGTGCACCTCTCTAAAAAAAATCAAAAACTTAATAGAATTTCTGTTATTCCCCTCACTCCTTTGGGGTTAGGTACAGCAGACCCACACACATTCTCTGCACAGAAGGTTTTTTCTACAGCGCTGCCGCGTAGGATCCCCAGTATTTGTCCTAGATGTTTTATGTGATTGTCTGAACTGCACGAACCAATTCACCACTATTGCTCTATTGTTGAATGTCAGCACCCTGTGGCGCAGCCACAGACAGGGTCTGTTTTCCTATCTTACTTGTTTCACAGGCCGTCAAGGCTCAAACACACAACCAGGATCTGGCTTCTTTCTTCCTTGTGAAACAGCTTTGGTGAATTGGCACTACATGACCTGTTGGGGTGATTGATGTATGGCTTTCTTGTTGCCCTCTAGCAAATACTGTGCGGTTTAAATATATATGTGAAGTATTTCTGTCAACCTATTGTGTCACATGTTACCGTGTTGAAGTCTACCCTGCAACCCATCTGTCTGGTATACTTGAACAGTTATTTGTAAGGCGTTTAGGACTAGCTGCTACACACAATTCAAACATGGGAAACAGCAGTAGTAAAAAGATTTTAGATACGGCTCAGCCAGCCCCACCCAAGAACTCACCTGCATATAATGTGGCTATAAAAAGAGGCCTAAGCTCAATTATGTACACACACAAGTGGCATTATCTCACATCTAAAAACCCGGATCTCCAGTTCCCATGTAATGGCACATATGACATGGCAAAATTGTCATATTTGCGCCAGATGTTCAATTTAAAGGGAAAGAAGATTAGAAGTTTGGAATGGGAGGCTTTCCATAATTGGGACTTTGTGTTAAGCGAGATGCGTTCAACAAGCGCAGTCAAATCAAAGGTCCACAGTGAACTTATGGAAATTAAAAAGAAAGTATTACAGGCAAAACTGGAGGGCAGATGGAGAAAAGATCAGCTAGACACAGTAGGCGCATTCCCATGCGTCCAAGTTAAAGAAGGAGAGAAAGTAGAAGGTGGGGCAGGGGTGGAAGACCAACTCTTAGAAGATATTCTCTTGGGATGCCTGGGTGGTGATTCACCGCTGCATGTACCTGAGCCAGAACACACTGAGCTAACTCTCGGGGAACGAGAGGCAGCCATAACCTTTGTACACAGAGCATTGAAAGATAAGGTTGCGAGACCGGAATTGGAGTCTATCCAAGACCTGGGTACTCTGAAACTAATGAGAGAAACAGCGGTCAAAGCCGCTTCAGACTACAACGAGAAGAAACACAGTATTCTCAAAGAATGTGTTAAGAAACAGGTTAAAACACCGAAACTAATAGACAGACCGTGGCAGCAATTATTTGAGGATGAATCACAGGATGACTCATTCAGCCAGCAACAGTGGCACTCACTAATATGGGATGCATTTACATATGTCCATCACACTGAACACGACATTTCAACACTAGAGCAGTGTTTGGCAGAAACAGAGTCAGCTCCAGAGAGCAAAAGAAGAGGAAGTTTGGGGGGAATGGTGGGAGGAGCTTCTGCATCCAATCCAAAATCACCAAAAAGAGCGATTCTTTAAATTGTCAAGCGCTACTACAGCGGCTCGTGGAGGGCTCACTAACAGTGGACTCCTTTATACAATCACAATCACAGAATAGGAGGTACTTAGAGAAAACACTGTCCTTAGCACGAGCAGAGCTAATGAACAAAGCACCCCAGGCCCATTTAGCATATGTTAAGCAAGCCGACACCCAGACAACCACAGGTAGTCGTGCCCAACTACCAGAAAAATATGATTGGGAAGTAGGGAAGTTCGGATTCACAGACTCAGATTTAATAACATGGGAGGAGTCTAAGTTGCAGGACACGCTTAAATATGCTATAGATAAATTACAACAATGGAAGCAGCTAATACACACATGTGCAGTAATTGACGTAGCTCACTCTCTTGCCCACTCCATCACCACAGCCAACACAACAGGCAACTCTACGACAACAGAGGTCCCATCACTTATCATGCCCCTACGAGAGATACCGCCACCACCTGGCAGCACGCCAAATGATTTAGCATATGTTTATGTCCCATGGTCAAGGCAGGACATTAGCACTTTCAGCAGACTTTCCCAGGCTAAGAGAAGAACCGCGAAGATGGTATGAAGAGCTTAGTAGAATGGCAGCGTTAGGAGGTTTATTATGGAGAGACCTCGACACGTTATTCAATATCATCATCCCAAAGGACCTTTGGGAAGATTGTAAAAGAAAGGTTGATTGGCCAGATGTGGAACCAAGGAGGGGCAAAGGAGGGACGCCAGGCCCAGAAGTAGAGGAGTTATACAAAAAAGTGGTGGAACACTTGAAGGAGAAGGTACCTGAAGATAGGGTTAATTGGAGCAAAATTACAAGTACCAAACAGGAGAAAGATGAAAGTGTGAATACATACTTTGACCGCCTCCTGCAAGTATATAGGCAGAACAGTGGATTGAAAGATCCTATGGGAGATGCGATGCCAGCCCTGGTAACTACATTTGTACAAGGCCTCACACCATCCATCAGAACACACTTGCAGACTTCTTTTGTCTGCTGGCAACAAGAGCCGATAGAGAAGGTGCTTTCCAGATTTCCAGTCTAGTGCGCAGGCGATGGAGACAGAAAAATTAAAGAAAGAAAAAGTGAGGTTAATGGTAGCACAAGAACGGTTTTACAGCAATAACAGGGGTAGGGAAAGGAGCAGAGGGGGGGCGTGAGGAATAGGAAAACAGCAGGCCGGTAGGACACATTTCTTACCCCGCAGATCAACCTCCCTGCCACCACAAGGAACAGCATGCTTCTATGGTAAGGACCCCAATCATTGGAAAGCAGATTGTCCAATATTAAAGAAAAGAAATGAGGACAGTAGGTACAAACAGAACAGCGGGCAAGAGGGCAGACACCAGCACGCCAACTACACTCGGCACACAGGGTACCGAGACAACCCGCAACAGGAAAATGAGTCCCAGCAGCAATGGGCAGGGGGGGAAGGATGGACTCCAGTAATGACTGACTGGCCCCCACCCCCATCCCCAGCATCATTCAAGGGATGCCTGAAAGTGGGAAACTGCGTGATAGCACCACCAATAGCAGTAGATCAATCCGGACCATATGTAGAGGGAGAGATATTGGGCAGGGTTGTTCCATTTCTAATTGACACAGGGGCTCAAAGATCAATGCTGAAGGCACTAACAACGCCCGAGGCTCCACTTTCTAGGACTACGATAACCGCAGTAGGCATGACTGGCCAACCTATTACAGAATACCTTACTGAGCCACTACAGTTTGTAGTAGGCACAATAACAGTGCACCACCAATTTATTCTTAGCAGATTTTGCCCCGTAAATTTGCTGGGTAGAGATCTGTTATGCAAATTGCAATGCACCATACACTGCTCACCAACAGGGGTCTTTCTAGAGAGCAAGGCAAATGGTCTAATGATGCAGCCTTTATGACATGCACTGACCTCAAAATACCACCAGAAATACGCCATTGTGTGCCGCCTGAAGCCTGGGCAACAAGTGCCAATGACGTAGGGCGGGTATTGAACTACCCACCGGTACAGATAAAACTGAAGCCAGGGGCAATTCTCCCAAGTGCCACAATACAAGATCTCCAAAGAGGGGGAGGAAGGCAACGCACCAGTGATACAAGACCTCCTGAAGCAAGGAATTTTAAGAGAGATTCAATACAGTCAATGTAACACCCCAATTCTCCCAGTGAAGAAAGCCTCCAAGGGCCCGAACGGGGCCCCTGTCTACAGATTCACTCAAGACCTGAGAGAATTAAACAAAATAGTGTTGCCATCTTTCCCGGTGGTCCCAAACCCAGCAACAATATTATCTAATATACCAGTGTCAGCTACCACCTTCACAGTGATGGATCTTAGCTCCGCCTTCTTTACCATCCCCCTGCACCCTGACAGCCAACATTTCTTCTCCTTTAGTTTTAGACAGAAGAGGTTTTGTTGGACAAGGCTGGTGCAGGGCTATACAGAGTCACCATCCATTTTCACACATGCCCTAAAAACAGATTTAGACTCCCTGGTACTGAAGGAGGGCTCCACACTTATCCAGTATATTGACGATTTGCTATTGGCCTCGGTTTCCAAGGAAGCTTGTGTAAAGGACACCATCGCTGTCCTATGCCACTTAGCACTAAAGGGATATAAAGTCTCCCCAAAGAAGTTACAGTTTTGCCTCACCAGGTATGAGTTGGTACTCTTGACACCACACATTATCATCAAGAGATGTACAACTTTGAACCCTGCATGCTTGTTACCAACTGAACATGAGCTGGAGGATTTCAATTCAGATGATTCCTTTCATGATTGTGCCTTGGCCATAGATAGGCATACTAAGATACGCCCAGACCTTAAAGATACACCACTGCCAGATGCTCAAGGAGATTTATTTGAAGATGGGTCATGCTTAAGGGATGACACAGGAGTATTATAAGCATCTTTTGCGGTGGGCACAGCTACTAAATTATTGGAGGGGGGAAGGCTGACAGCAACAAAGAGTGCACAGGCAGCCGAACTTGTGGCACTTACACGGGCATGTGTGTGGGCTGAAGGAAAGAAAGTGAATATATACAGGGACAGCCAGTATGCCTTTGGGGTGGTCCACGACTTTGGCCAGCTATGGGCTATGAGGGGGTTCCTTACATCAGCAGGCCAGCAGATACAACATGCACAACAATGAAAAAGAGGAGTGGGAGCAACAGGGGTGCACACAAACAAAGGAGGGACTTTGGGTAGGGCCTAACAGCAGGATATGCTTGCCTTCCACCATGCTCCCTTCAATGAGCAGATTGTTCCATGGGCCCTCACATGTAGGACGTGATGGCATGATCAGATTGTTTTCCCAGTGTTGGTATAACTCAAAAGTCCGCCAGACAGCAGAAAGGCTGTGCAAGCAGTGTTCTGTCTGTGCCCAGTATAACACTGGAAAAGGTACCCCAACTGCGCCTGGCCACTTCCCACCTCCCCATGGGCCATTTGAAAGCCTTCAGCTTGATTTTATAGACATGCCCCCCACCCAGTCATATAAATATGTTTTGGTCATTGTCTGTATGTTTAGCAAATGGACAGAGGCCTACCCCACCAGACATTGTGATGCACAGAGCGTGGCCAAGTGTCTACTTAAGGATCTACTGCCAAGGTTTGGGGTACCCTCCCTCCTGGCGTCCGACAATGGGCCTGCATCCATTCCCAATGTCATAAAGGGACTATGTAAGGGGTTTGCCATAAAACAAAAGTTGCATTGTGCTTACCATCCCACAGCAGCAGGCACTGTCGAAAGGAAAAATTGAGTTTTGAAAAATAAAATAGCCAAAATTTGTGTGTCAACAGACCTCTCATGGGTAGATGCGCTGCCTTTAGCGCTTCTAGCAATGAGATGTACACCAGACAGAGTAACAAAGTTAAGCCCACATGACATCATATTCGGCAGACCAATGCAAATACCAGGACATATGTCCACAGCCCCACTGTCAGTAACGGATACCTTAATATTGTGTTACTGTAAGAAGTTAACCGATATTTTACGTTACCTCCATTGTCAGGTGCTGAAGTCCCTTCCAGAGGCCGCAACGCCACCAGCCCACGATCTGCAGCCCGGGGACTGGATTTGGGTCAAAGCCCACACACCGAGGAATTGTTTGCAGCCCAGATGGAGGGGGCCAAGGCAGGTCATTCTGACAACGGCTACAGCAGTCAAGTGTGACGGTCTAACTTCGTGGATCCACGCGTCCCACATGAAAAAAGTGACGCCCGGGGACGGAGAAAGGATCCCACCGATTCAGATACCAGCAGCAGAGCCTGGCCAAGGATATATCCTTCGCTCCTCCAGCAAACAGAAAGCTGAAGAAATGGACTAATGATTAACGGACTGCTGGCTAAATGCAAATGCTCCGGACAGACAGACTTCGATCTGTGTCAATACAAGCCTGCGGACAACGGTCCAGGATACAATTAACCATTTTGTGCCCAGGAAGAGACAAAACTGCAACTCTAACATTATTTGTCCCGAGGCCACTATTGCTCAGTGAGCTAATAAGATAAATTTTTAATGAGATTGCCTTTCCAACTGGCCCAGAGCAAGTCCCTGAGCAAGAATTAACAGACCTACGTTTTGACATTCTCAATGGTGCCATTTTTGCGATAGAAAGTACTGGTTCTAGCATTATTCAAAACCTTGAACATTATCCATTGTGCCGTTTTTGCAACAGAGGTCACTGGTCCTAGACCTATTCGAGACATTAAAAACAAGAGAAGAACAGTGGTTAAATGCTTGATTCTAAGGGTCAGTTAGCATAGCGCCAAGAGGAAGAAGAACAAAATTAGGGCATATTCACAAGCCAGAGTGGACCAAGAATAAACTTAGGGCCTAATCACAAGAAGATTGCATAGCATAGGGAAGGGAAAGGAAAGGTTTGTACAGAGTCATGCAGTCCACTGAAAGACACACATGTAACTGGAGAGCAGTGATTCTTGCAATATTGTTACCAGTACCAGCACTAATAGTAACAGCAATAATAATAATGTATTCTGCTGAGCTTGAGATACCACATCTTAATGGAAGGGTGGGGGATGGTAGTGATGGACCTGTTCTTGTGCAATTTCTTTGTAAAAAATTGTTATGTTTGAATTGCTTATGTATGAACTATCTGTTTGATACGTATACCACAGAATTTTTAATCATGTTTTTAAACTAGCTACTGTATAAATTGTTTTTAATTACCTGTGTTTTGCGAATGACTTTGAAATAAATATACATTGTTATATTTTTCTAAAAACCTAAACGTCCTGTCCTTTTTAGAACTTGATAAAAGTAAAGGAAAACAAGAGCATTAAAAATTTCCTGAACTATTTGTATCTAGGTGTTGGCCGCCTTACAAGCTAAAAGAGTTACGATTAAGTTTTGTGTACAACAATGTGTGATTGGTATTTGTAAAAACATAAGTCCGGGCACCTACAAGATCATACTACCCAAACAGGGTCAACTGTGGGACGTCTTTGCTTGTTCATTTACTCTCCCCTGTCCCAGAACTGACAGTTAAGGGGGCCTCCTTTATTTATATTTATATTAGTGATGGAACTGAGCCAACAAAATCCCCAAAAGAGTATGAACAGAATATAACAATGAACATTACTGATGTGAGGGTGGATGTGAATAAAGGGGACCAAGAAGAATTGTGGGATACATACGAAGGAAACAAGTACATAGAAATGCTGAAACTGTATGCGACAATTTTGAATATATCTGACTGCTATGTTTGCACACACCTACCCACAGACGCCACACATAGTTTGAAGTACCACGTGCTGCCGGTATCCAAATATGTAGGCTGTGTCCTGTTGCGAGACATGTTACAAAGTCAACACAGCATGTCTGTGTCAGTATCGATAGGTACACCCTCATCTGAAATACTGACTGTTGATACCAGCGGTAGCAGTGGCTATAGCTATAGCAGAAAAATAATAGACCCTCCTCTCAGATCTAAGAGGATCCCTTGTATGAATATGCAGCCAACTAAGGGAGACTTAGAGATGCTAAAAGGATTAGACAGGGCTTCTAGAAATGAAGAATGGAAAGGCCGAGCAGGCTGGGATGACATAGAAACAGGCAACTTGAAAATACCAAGGTTCAGGGTAGGGGAAGTTTCAGACCCCTCCTGCATCCTCAAGGATGAAGTAGTAACACCCAAAAGAATACCAGGTTTTCCGAATGGAGCTACCAGAACATGCATTTTTTCGGCACTGCTGTCCAAAGACAACTGGAAGGAGTGTATTTCGTTTGGATGCACCTTCGAGGAAGTTGCTCGAGGAGAGCAGTGTTTATTTGACTGTGAGGACAGGATAAACAAGATAAAAGGCATACTACCCACCAAGGCAGTTCCCCAGATTTACATGGGAGTGAGCAGCTGTAACCACACAACCAGGCTAACTCGAGTTAGGAGTTGTGATGAGCCGTCACCAGGTCTGGTAGTTTACAAGGGCCTTTTCTTTGTCTGTGGTCTATGGGCATACTTCTACCTGCCCCCCGGATGGTATGGAAGTTGCTAGCTGGCATCCATCATCCCACAGATGACCCACTTCACAAAATTAGTGCCAGCAGAAAAGACAGAGTTGACACTAGTTAGGGCCAAGAGAACAGCCGCATGGGTAGACCACATGTTAACAGGTGTTGGGGCAATGCTCCCAGTACTAGGCAATATCTATACCTCAGAAAGGATACACCAGTTATCCAGGATGATTGAGGATCTAGCGGACTCTACCACTGATGCCTTAGGAAATATAACAGAAGAGCTCACCTCCATGAGGGCTGTCGTAATACAAAACAGGATTGCTCTCGATATCATTCTGGCCAAGGAGGGAGGAGTCTGTTCCGTCCTCCATGAGGCATCTTCCCAAGCATCTTCCCTGGCTCAGACCAATGCTGTGTATTTATTCCGGATAACAGTGGGAATATAATCAAAGCTATAAAAAAGATTAAAGACATTAGAGATGAGGCCCACGGTATACACACAGGTGGCCTATGGGAAGATGTGATGAACTGGTTCACAGACTGGGGCTCTTGGATACTTGAGGCAATTATAATAGTGGTAGCAGCCTTTTTGACACTGTGCCTTCTGATAAAAATATGCCCATCTTGTTGTGCAGCAATTTTCAGCTCCTGTGCCAACTGCATATTCAGGAAAGGTGATTCACCACACCACACCCATAAGGATGAGGATGAGGGACAGGAGATGATAAGGATGGATGACTTCTGATTAACATATGATTTAGTATCAGATTTGGGGATGACGAAGCGGACATTTCTATGATACCAAATACATAGGTTTTCAGGCATATAGTCTTCTATGAGCTACTAAGGAAAGACACCAGCAGAAATCCACAAAATGGTCGCACGCTCCATTTTGTGTGTCAGTCAGCTGCAACGTGCAAGCAATGCAAGGCTTTTCCGAGAATAAACATGCCAGCTTCCAGCTTCCAGCTTCCAATTAGCTATTGCAAAACCTCAAATTATTTAGTAAATCATGTCGACATGACCTGCAGGCCTGGCCGGTCACGTACGTACGTGCCAAGTCCACGTATACCAGAGACACAGATTTCACCTTTAGGGGAAAACCCAAATCTGCTCTTGTAGATGACACGTGGGCAGCAAAACTAGGGTATAGACATACTTCGAGCCTTAAAAGGGTATCATGCCACAGTCGCCCTTCATTGATTGGTCCAGCAGGACATATTCTGATCTAGGTTACGTATGCTATGATGCCCATACGGTAGAGTTCTCTGCCTATAAAATGTCTCTGAACTGTCATGCCAATTGGGCACTCAGTAAGCTTTGCTGAGGTCTCCGTGCTGCACGTATATTGCATTGTGATTGCATTGTGATTGGGTTCCCAATAAATCTTGCAAACAAATGTGCTGAGAGCGAATTGTTTATTTCAGTGTTGTCATTGACCTTTTTATTTTCACAGTTAAATACTGAGCTTCTACATCTTTAGAAGACTCCTCAAGACCTGGCTCTTCGAACAATAGCGAAGCTTCCACCCCCAAGCGCCCCCCTCAGCGCCTTGAGACCCTCACGGGTAAAGAACGCGCTCTACAAATAGATTGATTGATTGATTTGTGGTGTGTGCAAATTGGTTTCCATCCCACCAAAGGGCAAGAGGATGTAATCTTTTCTTATTGCCTACACTTGGCCAAGTCGGGTTGCTTCCATAAAAGTACACCTTGCTGTCATTACAGCAAACAGAAAGTCACCTACTTAACCTATTTCTTTCAGCTACAGGTGGTTAAGGATGTCCTACAGAGATTAAAAAAGGTTTTTCCCCCAGTCCGGCCTCCTTCACCTCCTTGGGAGCTAAACTTGGTCTTTTACAAGCTTATTGGTCTCCCCTTTGAGCCAATTCACAAAGCGACCCTTCAGCACCTAACATGGAAAGCCGCCTTTTTGGTGGCAATCACTTCAGCTCGTAGGGTGAGTGAGATTCAGGCATTCTGCTCGAAGGAACCGTACACTGTCTTTCACCACAGCAGAGTGGTTCTGAGAACCCACCTCTCCTTCCTTCCGAAGGTGGTGTCAGATTTTCCTGTTCATCAAACACTCTGCCTAATTTTTATCCGAATCCTTCTACTACTCCAGCTCAGGAGTCTCTCCAGTCTTTAGATCTAAAAAGAGTTTTAAGATTCTATTCAGACAAGTCCAAGTCTATTAGAAAGTCTGATTATTTGTTTGTAAATTGTGATTCCATCTGAGCAGGTTTCCCAGCCTCCAAGCAATCCATCTCCAGATGGATAGTGTCATGTATCAAGCTGGCTTACCAATTGGCAAATAACCCCCTTTTGTCTTCTCCGAAGGCTCATTTTACTAGCTTTTCTGCACAACGTACCGATTGCTGAGATCTGCAAAGCAGAAACTTGAAAGTCGGTACATACATTCACGAGGCATTATTGTCTCGACTCAGATACTTTAGCAGACACTCAAGTAGGCCAAGGCTCCTTGAGGAATTAATTTCAATGCTAAAGTCATGTTGTGTAGTTCCTATATAAAAGAACAAGTTACTTACCTTCGGTAACGATATATCTGTAAGAAACAGTAGTTAGTATTAGATTCCTTACCTTAGAACAGAGGTCTGCAAACTGTGGGGCGCGCCCCCCTGGGAGGGCGTGGAAGCGTTCCCAGGGGGGCGCCAATGGGTCTTCAATTACATGTAAATGAAGACAGCTTGGAAGCGCAAAAGGAGCGTTTCTAGGTTGTCGTCATTTAAATGCAGAAGTTAAAGCCCATAAAAAGGCGTCTGGACTGTAATTCCGAGTGACATGAGCAGGGTCAGTGAGTGTGAATTCAGCGTCCAAGACAAGCGTGTACCTACCATTGTGCTGAGTGGGCTGCATCGGCCCCCTGCGACCTCCTTTTGTAAGTTAGCACACATATATCGACTCGGCTGCAACAAAGAGCTGAACAGGAGCACCACACTTTCACCCCAGACTCTTACCCGGCCCCACAATCCCATTTTGTTGTGCTAATTTGGAAAAGTTTAGTTTGAATGTAAAATTGTTTGTATGCGTTTAAGTCACTTCGTGATTACAGCCCGCCTCAAACAAACAGAAAAATGCTCTCCCAGGGCAGGCAGGAAGAGTGTACTAACCCTAAGGCACTTAATTGTGTTAAAGCTTGTGTAAAAGCTTTCTCTGTGAGAGTGAACGTGGTGATGGCAATACAGTGCTGTGGCAGACTCAACCTTTTCAAATATTATACAGACCCTCAACCTTTAAAAGGCTGATCGAACTCGAACTTTCTGTTGAATTAAATTATCATAATAGTTTATTTTAGGTCGTTACCCTCCCTTTTCTGGGTGCTGCCTTTATCCTGTATTTTTCGTCTTAAAATATGATATTATTGTTATTATTGTAACGCATTATGTAAATTTGTAAAGCGCTCTGATACACGCAAGGGTTATGTTCGCGCTATAAAAAACTATAAAAATAAATAAATATTTAATGTGGATTGGTGGAAATCGGCAGGGGTCAAAAATGCCATTATGGCACCCCACACTCATCAACAAGTAGATAGCAGGAGTATCCAGCAACACTTCCACTTCAACATGTAAGCCACAATAAATAGTGAAACTGCTGTAGTTGTAGGACAATCGCACTCCTAAATGTACACGAAGGTTAGAAATGTTCTGTGCAGTAAAGTTGGTGCTATTCGGTAATCCTTTCGGGACTGAAGGACCAAGTTACAATGCTGAGTTGCGCTATCCCAGACGTGGGTAGCGACACCGAATGCACACAAGAAAGAAAATTTCATGCGAGGTTGTTATGCGTTTGAAGTTGGTTTATTACGAATAAAGTTTTTCTCCAATCTGGATGTTGTATTCACACCATAAAGTTCATGAGAAACATCAATCTTCGTTTCTTATAGTCAGCTGTGCGGGAGGAACACTGCTACTTGCAAAGCAAATGTGACACCCTTTTTACGTTGCAACAGAATCAGCGACAGAACAATGAATTAAATGTACTGTTAAATCCCCTGATGAAGGGCACTGAGCCCGAAATGCATTGGGAAATCGTGGGGAAATTTTGAATGAATTAATAAGAAACGAAGATTGATGTTTCTCATGAACTTTATGGGGTGAATACAACATCCAGATTGGAGAAAAACTTTATTCGTAATAAACCAACTTCAAACGCATAACAACCTCGCATGAAATTTTCTTTCTTGTGTGCATTCGGTGTCGCTACCCACGTCTGGGATAGCGCAACTCAGCATAGCCACAATAAATACCCATCATATGGTGGTTAAAAGGCTGTGCTGTGCCAAAAGAATTTTGCTTTGTACAGAAAAGTTCAAACATTTAGACCAGTGTATTGAATTATAACATACATCTGAATGGAGTTTTATTTATTTATTGGCGCTGTTAAGCCAGTCATATCGGGCAGCACTATTAGAAGTAAAATGCACAAACGAAAGATTATGTTTTGACATCAAATAACAAAATGAACCTTCCATATATTAACCTGCTTACTGCTCATTATATAGAGCTGGGTGTATGTAGGTACGTATATATGCCATTTTTGTGCTATCTACAGATATCTATGAGCAACCTGAAGAGATTAGGGATTCAAGCAGGGTTGTCCAACCTTTCACCCTTCACAGGCTGATAAAGGGGATATCATTGAGTTAAAATTAGAGCATGTTATTCACAGAGGTGCAAAATTTGGAGCATGGCTGGTGCCTGTCAGAGATGGCATGGCGAGCAAACAAAATATGGGAATATGGTCTGGAATGCAGCCTCAAACAGTTACCAGTAGTAGAGAGAAATTCAAGTTTTTCACCCATTCCTTTTGTGCTTTCTTCAGCTCCACGCTGTAAGAGCCTAGACCTGGTTCCTGTGCTCACTCCATCATAGGCCTCACTCACCCGACTGACCAGGGCAAGTGGGCCAAAACAGGTTTAAGGCTGCTTGTGCTCTTGTTCTGAGGGCTCTGACTCTCGGTCTCAGAACACAGGGTGCATTTTGCTTACTAGCATCAGGGCTCAAGTCACTATTGTTGCACACAGAACAGGACCTAAGCAACAGGGGAGGAGGGAGGGGTAAATGTGCTTTTTTGTTGCTATTCTTTACACAAAGTGTCAGAAAGCCTGTTTGGGCATCTGGCCTGGAAGTAAAATAAAATAAAATAAATAAAAGTAATGGCTCAGTTGAGTGGTAAGAATGGACAGTCTGAAGCTGTAGGTATTATTGGTGCAGCAGTTGCAGCTGTGCCAGTGCTTCTTTGAAACCTTGGCGCAATGACCTAAGGGAGAGGAAAAGTTAGTGGCGAGGAGACGCCTTGATTTGGGCATCAGAGAGATGAGGGATGCAGGGAGATGAGAGGGAGAGAGATGATGAGAGATAGGATTGAGAGGGGTGGTGTGAGATGAGGCTATGTTGTTAACAAACGTCTGCATCTATCATTAGTGAAATAGGTGCAGTGACACGTTTGCCCAGGGGTCCACTACATCACAAGCTTGAATGTTTTACAATAAAAAGGGTGCATGGAAGCTCATTTTCCTTGCTAGCATTAGGACAGATGGTGCCCTTGGCACAAAAAAGGTTGGCAGCATGCAGTAGCTTATTTTCTTTCAGAAAGAGACTGGGCTTGTTGCGAGATTGTAGTGATGGTCAGACATTGTGGGTAAGGAGTGAAAGAAGAGGAGATAGACCGCTTCTAAGGGCTACAGTCATCATTAATGCAGCAGATGGAGTGCATTGAGGCCCACAGCACCCCAATTATGGGCAGTAGTGTTTTGGATCAATTCTATTCTTGTTTGATGCTGTTGCATTTTTATAAGTCCCACATTCAGTGTGGATTACAACCTACAGAAAAGCAATCCAGAAGTGATAACATGATCCCCGCCCCCATTGATCATCCCTCCCCAAATCCTTGCCATATAGTTTTGGAGGGGGGCCAACTTCAAAACATTGTGCTTAGGGGGGACTCAGGGCACAAAAGTTTGAAGACCTCTGCTTTAGAATATCCCCAGGCGTCAGACTGGATCCGCAAACTTTTGCGTAGCAGTACCCTTGCGCGTCGGTAGGTGTCGTCTACGGCTCAGCGTCTGTCGTCGGCGCCGTGATGACTTCGCCGGAATACTTAGACACCGCCCTCGCGTGCTGACTTCAGTTCTTATACACAGCTTTTCCGCACCAGAAACGCAGAGCCATGATAAAAATTAACACTGGTGCCATGAAACTAGGGCCCTGAAAGGAGATGACCTTAACCCTAGATATCGGTTCGCAGAACGGGGAGGATGGGTGGGGCGGTAAGGAATCTAATACTAACTACTGTTTCTTACAGATATATCGTTACCGAAGGTAAGTAACTTGTGCATCTGAAAGAAACAGGTTAGTATTAGATTCTTTACCTTAGAATAGATATACCCCAGCAATACCAACCCCGGTGGTGGGTCTGAGAACCAATGATCACACCAGAAAGTCCTGGAGAACGAACGGCCGAAAAAGCCATCTCTCCGGACTTGGCTGTCCAGGCAGTAGTGTCTTGCGAACGTGTGCAGCGAGGCCCACGTAGCTGCCTGACAGATGTCCTGCAAGGCGACTCCCTGACCCAGAGCAGTAGTAGCCGCCGTGGCCCGAGTGGAATGGGCACGTAGCCCTACAGAAGGCTCCTTTCTAGCCAGAGAGTAACAAGCCTTGATGCACAAGACGACCCATCGAGAAATGGTCCGTTTGTGTACCGCCCGTCCCTTCTTAGCGCCCACGTAACCAACAAAGAGTTGGTCATCCACCCGGAACTGGTGTGCGATCCAGATCGAATGAGAGCGCACGTTTTGGGTCCAGAAGGTGGAGCCTTTCTTCCTCTTTTGAGGGATGCGGAAGCAGAAAGAAGGTGGGCAAGGTGATGGACTGCCCGATGTGGAAGGCTGTGACTACCTTGGGCAGGAAAGAGGGTCGCGTCCGCAACACAACTTTGTCCGGATGGACAGAAAGGAAAGGAGGTTTAAAAGAAAGGGCCTGGAGCTCACTCACTCTCCTGGCAGAGGTGATGGCAACCAGGAATGCAGTCTTAAGAGTAAGGAGACTGTAGGAGAGTAGGGTATGCTTCCTATGGTCACCCCCACTTTTTGCTTTTGCTTTACTGGTTTTAGACATAGATGTGGCTGTGGGCCTGCTAATCAGATCCACAGCCCAGATGCACTCTCTCTAAATTCAAGCCATGTACTCTAGGTACATAAACAATTGGGAATTGGGTCACCTTGTCAGCCCCTGTAAAAGTGTACCCTAGGTACTCAGGGCATAGGTGTAACCAAGGCCTACCAGGGGCTGCAGCATGTATTGTGCCACCCCTGGCTGGCCACTCAAATAGACACAACTGGCGGATCACTCAGCTGGGGCAAGGTCGTGTAATCACTCCTTGCTTAGGTGTAGTATTCCTATACCTACTTATATATAGACACATAGTAACCTATAAGCCACTCCTATGACAGGCCTTAACAATCCTGAAGGCAGAGTGCTTGGTTATGTGTGAGATGGTGCTCTAACATGAGCTGAGCCTGTCTGCAGCTTTCGGAACCATGTTCTTTTAGATGTTCTAGGATATTGCCATACCAAATACTCTTAAGGGCATTATAATCCTTGCGGTTAATGCTAACTTTGGTTTGGCTTTATCAAAACATGTCCTGTAAGGTGTCATACACTTTGGAATACTACCCCCTCGCCAATTTTGGCAACGGGGGTAGCATTCCACCCTTCTAGAGGGAGAAGACATGTTAGTTCTGACTATCCCGGTTAAAGTTAACCAGAGCCCCAGCATCACAAAATGGATGCTGCTGCCACAGACACAAGTCTGACCTCCTGCTGCTGGGAGTCCTTCCAGTCACGTAGGTTTGGACAATAGGTTTCCTGCTTGGGGAGGTGCGAGCACCACCCCAGACAGGAGGATGTGTATTGGGACAGGGAGGGCTGAATAGAATCAGACACTGCCTGGAGCACTCTAGGTGCTCCATGCATACCCCAGTTCAAACCGGTTGCTGGGGCACTCCAGCCCCAGCTCTAGCATGAAACTGCACAAAGGAAAGGGGGTGTAACCACCCCCCTTCCTGGTCCCACCCATAGGAGGGACCTAGTGACCAAACCAGCCCCCTTTAGTTGTATAAAGGTAGGAGCTGACCCAGGAGACTTTAGATTAATCCTGTAATCGACTGAAGATGAAACTCTGGACCCTTCGACATTCACCTGAGCTGAAGACTGAAGAATCTCCCTTGTGGCCAAGGAGTGACCACCCTGGGCAACCAGGCACCATCCAGCAACTCAACGGCTTGCTTTGCTCCGTTCCCACCGGAACCCGAGCACACAGCCTGACAAGACCTCGACTCCCGGATCCCTCTGACCCCACTACACAACTCCAGCACAGCTGAGCCCCCTGGAGGGTGTCAAGACCCGTGGAAGTAGGTAACTTGGAAAGTCTTCAACTTGCTAACAGCGCAGCTCCTGAGGCCTCCTCGAAGCTGTGCCCTGGGGACGGAGACACCCCGACACCGAGCTCCACCTGCACCGAAGACCAGCCCTCCACACTCCACGAGATTAGCGTGGGGCCCTTCTGGTTGTGTTCTGCTCGGCGTGTTGTCCGGTTGCTGGCCCGTTGGCTAGTAGCCCCCTGGCGACGATCCTTGTGAAACTCCATCGCTGGTCTGGTTGCCCCAGACTGGCACTTGCTTCTCTGAAAAGGTGAAGTACCTCAGACCCTCCTGGTCTGCACCCGAAGCCTTTTGTGTATCCTGCGTGGGTTGCCTTTGCTTAGACTTGTTGGCTCCGATCTTGAAGCCGACCCCTCCATCTGTGAGAACCTTCGTGGGACAGCTCCTCTCCAGCACCTGGTTGTCCTCAACGCCTCCTGGTCCGAGGTACTGCAATGACAAGCTTCACCCCAGCACCTGATTGCTCCTCGACGACATCTGGTTCCTTCCTAGTTCCACCATGTCACTGGCTAGTGACCTAGACTCTGTCCCCTCTGCTTTCAGGTCTTCTTCAACTCCGATCCACCCTTGGATCCCCCTGGACATCTTCCTCCTGGTCACCTGCAGCATCTTTCTTTACAAGCTCCATAGACTTCAATGGCGAAACCTGACATCTTCACACCTATGCACCCGCTTCCTGTGGGTGAGGTAACGTGAGTACTTCGGTGCTCCTGTAGGGATTGACTATCCTAGTGTCCAGTTTTGCTAGTTGTATCTTCCTAGTTAGACCGGAAGTGTCCTAAATCCTTCTTTACTTACCTTCTAAGTTCCCATTGACTTTCTATTGACTCTCGCATGAGTGTGCTGACACTGCATGCGCCGCCTGTGGGCCTCCTACTCCTAACCTAAGGGTACGATAGTGTAGCCTCAGTGATTCCCTAGGCCTTAGGTCTCTTCCTTTCCGAAGTCGTGGTTCCTATACCACTTACTTAGTATATGGTTTTACGTGCCCCTAGGGCCTAACTGGAAATTGTGCTATTTAAAGTATTTCTAAGTGTAACTTGTTATGTGCTTTTGCCTCTGATCTCATAAAGAGTTCAGAGGAGTGTGTTGGTGAATAAATACATATATATGTTATATATATCCTGTGTGGTGTCCTTTCATTTGGTATTCAAGGGGTTACATATGGTAAAACAGCTGGCTTTACACGCCATCAAGAGTCTTTTAGCCTAAGACTTTCTGTCCACGCTACCTCTAGGATAGCTGGTCTATATGGTTGACTTTACAACCATCACTATTAGGGTTGTTTGGACTGATGCAAGGTGTTAACTAGAATAGTGAACATCACATACCAGGCCAACTTCTCACATTGGTGTGCAGCGGTTGGGATTAGAGCTTGCTGTTGTTTTACCACTTGTAATCTTGAGATATTATTTGAAAGATCACATAGGTACCTATAGGTACATATAAAAACAAGTCTTAGTATACTTAAGTTCTACTGAACTTATCTGTTGTAGAGCCTGGGCCTAGCACACCCTGACTACAACTCCTAGGCAGGTTCTGTAGGAAAACACATAGTGTAGGTAGGTGCAACACCCCACCTCACTAGAAAACATGTCTCAGACAGGGAACACAGTGGTCCTCTGCCTTCAGAAGTTGATCCCTTGAGGACTGCTTTGAGATATGAAGCCTTAGCCTTCCAAGAATTGAGACAATTGTGTACTTCTAGAAGGCTGAAACAGGGTTCAAACCCTACCGTCAGGTTCCTGGTTGAGCTCTTAGAAAAGTATGATGCTCAACAGCCACCTAAGACAGGTGACACAGGCAGCGCAGATGAGGTCTTTCCCTCCTCAGATGATAATACTGATACTCCAGTACCAGATGAGGAAGAAGAAGAGGGGGGAGAAGGAGATGATTCTGATCTTGAGACAAACAGTCAGGTCTTAGTCAGAAGACTTAGTCAGGCTAACTTAAGCATACATGGGAGTCAATATGGGTAGCCCCCATACAGACCCCCAAGTGGGCTTAACCAGAGGCAGAGAAGAGAAAGATCCCAGTCCAGGGACTCTTTCCAATCTCATGCTTCAAATGGATCTCATGGCCATGCTCAGAGAGGGATGACCTCCCCTCAGAGAAGGGAATATGAGGCCAAGATGAGAGAAGCTGCTCTTAGGATTGAGAGACAGGAACTTGAGGTTGCCCTGGCCAAAGAGAAGCTTGCTCGTGCTAGAGAGCATAGAGAGAGTGGGTTAGAAGCCACTGGTGGCAGCAATATCCCTAAGGATAAAGATAGGTCCTATGAGAATAGAAACCTAAGCAAGATTGTGCCCCCTATAAAGAAGGGGATGACATCCACAAGTGGATAACTGCCTTGGAGAGGGCCTGCAAAGTGCAGCAGGTACCCCAAAGTCAATGAGCAGCGATCTTATGGCTCTCCTTTTCAGAAAAAGGTAGAGATAAGCTCCTCACAGTTAGTAATGTGGATGCTAACAACTACTCTGTCCTGAAGAGTGCTCTGATTGATGGGTTTGGCCTAACCACTGAACAATATAGGTTGTTGTTCAGGGATACCCAGAAGACACAGACTCAGGACTGGACTGATTTTGTTGATTGTGCCACTAAGGCTCTGGAAGACTGGTTATTGGGAAGTGAAGTTAAGGACTATACAGAATTGTATAATTTGATCATGAGAGAGCAAATACTTAACAATTGTCATAATCAGTTAAGGCAACTGTTCCCCCTACTCCAGCTGTTAGTGGTGGTTCCCAGCAAAAGGGTGTAGTAGGGTTGACCCTGGGAACTGAGATGGACTCTGGCCTAGCCAGAGTACCTCTCAGGCTGTTCTTGTCTGTGATGGGGACATAGCAATGTCCTCTACTGTAAGTCCCAGTAATCTGAGCAAGTACAGGCAGACACCTTTTATTAATGACATGTGGCTCAGGCCTACAGGGACACATGTGCCAGTGCCACCATGGTGACACCTAACTTTGTGGACCCTGAACAGATCATACTAGGTGAGAAGTACCTAGTGACCAATGTATTGTAATGATGAAAGATGCGCAGTCAGGGTCTTGTAGATACACAAGTATATTTATTCTTAAGTTACAGGAAGATGGTAAGTTCAATAAGTGCTTCAGTAATTGCCATTAGATGTTCCTAAAGTTGCCCCAATAAAAGCCCCACCAGGAGCAGCCTCCTGGCTGCTCAGCCATCCAGATCAACTGACACTCCACTCATACAAACACACTCTAACATTCTACATGACCTCATCACAAGCTGAGCAGGTAGGCAGAGAACTACTGAAAGGAGAGTGCAGCAGGTAAAAGGAAGACTACAACACATCTCCCCCATTATAATATGAAAAAACAAACAGAAAGTGTGAAGCTGTTAGACACACGTTAGAGCACAGAAGGATGCAGTAAAAAGGAAGTAGTGTAGTGAAACAACAAATAAGAGTGAGGAAAAATGCATGAAATAAAACATACCACACATCTCATCCTACCCCCTTGATAACGCCATGAAACAAAACATACTACACATCCTACCCCCTTACCCAAAAATGCATAGAGATGGTAAAACACACATATGGCAGAAAAGAGGATGCACTACGAAAACATATAATACACCCTACTCACTGGTAAAATAAGGAAAACAAGGAATGCAAGTCAAAGAGATACAATCAAAAAACTACATACTGCGTTTCCAAAAACAACATTAAAACGCCACATGACAGGTCCAACACCCATAATAAAAAAAAAACTATGGGTAACTGTAAAACCAAGACCAACCAGATATGAGTACTTAGAACTCAAGGCAAACACATCATGAGTTATTCTAACTCAAAGCAAACGATTTATGAGTCACATGAACTCAAGATAAGCAAATTATGAGTAATACTAACTCAATGGCAACAAATTTTGGGTACTCCTACACCCAAAGGAAAACAAAACATGGGAAAAACAAAACCCAAGGCAAACAAAAAAAATTCTGGGAATAACTGCACCCAAAGGAAAACAAAATTATGCAAATCGCCATGCCCATGGCAAACATCTGATAGGTTTCTTTAGACCTAAGGCAAACAGATTTTGGGAAACTAAACCCAAGGAAAACAAAATATGGATTACTAAAACCCACGACAAACTAAATTTAGGAAAACCTTAAAACCCATGACACACACGTACAACTGTATAAGGGACACTCCACCAGAGTCAAAGAAACACCACACATACTTGCCAACACCTTTCCAGAAAACAAGAGACAAAAACTACAAATGACCAGCAAAAATAAGAATGTCTCATGCTCCGGTGAGCTGTCTCAAGTAAGGAATGTTGTAAATACGGGAAGATTCGCGACGTCTTCCGTAAAACAACATAATTCCAACAAAACACACCTCATGGTTACAAACAAACCAACCACAGTAACATGCCCCCAATACAATGTTGTGAAAATGTAGATGTAAAACACAAGGTAATATAAACACAACAAACTAAAACAAAAAACGTGGTCACCGTAGTCTAGGTAGATGAGCGATACCTCACCCGAAAGTCCAGTCCATGTGAAGATGAGCGAATACCTCACCCGAAAGTCCAAAACTTCGCCCAAAAGTCTAATACAAGTAATCATTCATCCATAGTCCAGGTGGTGCAGGTTAAATCCAGTATATGTAAAGAATAGCGTCACAGGCAGCACCACCAACTCGAGGGGACACCACATAAAGTTTTTGTCAGGAGCTCGCTTTGGCCCACAAAGTGAAAACCCACGAAATCCTGCAAGCAAAACAAAATGACAAGGGACCTGATAGACGTCGTGAACTAGACTGGAAAACCAAAACATCACGATCTTCATACTTCAATTATAAATGTCGTGGTTCTCAGCACATACAAAGGGATTCTTCCCAATGTGCCAAGATGGCCGCCACAGCGTCGTTCAGCGTCGCTTTCTGAAGGAAATAGGGCACGCTTAGGCGCTGAACGTCACAAGGGTCAAAGGAAACCTTCACCAACACCACGAAGGATTCCAGCAACGTCATCACTCCAAGGCAGGCAGGCGAACAGGGAAGAGCTCCACACACCAACCGTCACTCTGGCCAACGGTGAGTCGGCTAGCACAGGAGGAAACTCTTGCTCGATTTTTAAATAAAAGTCACTTTACTGCCAAGACGCGCTGCAAGCGCGCTGTTTAGTCAGACCCAAATAGAAACTGTGGTGCTCAAAAGTGTCTCCTCCCACAGCGCTGCATGCTGTACACTTGTTGGCTCGATTTTAAAAGTTAAAAAGGTCTCTTAAGCCAAAACGCGCGAGAGACTCTTCCATTGCCAAGACGCGCTGTATCTGCCTCCAAACACAGCACTCTGGGCACAAGACGTGACAGCTTGCATAAAAGAAATATCAGCTGCGTGTAAATCCCAGATCAGTAAACATTTGCTGCAGTTTAACTCTTTCAAAAAACGATGTTGCGCTTCCCTAGTCTGCTTCAGAGATCAGCTTTTCACACAGGTTGTCCGATCACATAAGGGAACAGTCACCCCAGTCCAGCAAATTCAATTAGTAAAATCACACATGTGGGGAAAATTAACACTCACCCAAGTTCAACAATAACTGGCACGTCCACGTTGGGGCCGACCGGTCTTTGGTCACTGGTGGGGCATGTGGACAGCCAGTTTGCTTTTTCTTCATGCACTTCTTCTTTATCTTATGCTTCTTCAGTTTCATATGGACAGACAGTTAGCTTCTTTTTGCTTGCGCTTCTTCACTTTCATATGGACAGTCAGTTAGCTTCTTTTGCACTTCTCCAGTTTCATAAGTACAAGCCAATTCAATGTAGATCACGTAGGTTCTCCAACTCGTCGCCAGTATTGTAATGATGAAAGATGCGCAGTCAGGGTCTTGTAGATACACAAGTATATTTATTCTTAAGTTACAGGAAGATGGTAAGTTCAATAAGTGCTTCAGTAATTGCCATTAGATGTTCCTAAAGTTGCCCCAATAAAAGCCCCACCAGGAGCAGCCTCCTGGCTGCTCAGCCATCCAGATCAACTGACACTCCACTCATACAAACACACTCCAACATTCTACATGACCTCATCACAAGCTGAGCAGGTAGGCAGAGAACTACTGAAAGGAGAGTGCAGCAGGTAAAAGGAAGACTACAACACAATGGTAGCAATGCCACTACTTCCCATAGTGCGGCAGTTGTTAACTTCTCCTGGGGAGGGGTAACTGGCCTCAAGAAAGTTGTTGTGAGTTCATATATTCCAGTAGAGTGTCTGTTGGAAAATGATCTTGAAACCACAGTTTGGTCTGAGGTGGATTATAGGACCCTTGCAGAAATGCTGGGAATTTCAGCACATGTCCTTGCTGTGACCAGGTCACAGGCCAAAACGTGCTTACCTGAACAAGTGCTGGATCTTGGAACAATAGACCTGACACTACCCAAGAGAAAGAGCAAGAGGGTAAAAGCAGTGCCTTCCCCCCTGCATCAGGTTGAGGATCAGCCCTCCCAGGAGGATGATTCTGAGATCCAAGAGGGAACTGTCCTAGAAGAACTTGAGCCTGATCAGGTTGAGTTTCTTCGGACAAGGGGACCCTCAAGGGCAGATTTGAGGCAGGCACAATTAGATTGTTCCTCTCTTGAACCCCTCAGACAGCAGGCTGCTGCTGAGTCTGCTGGGAATGCTCAAGGTACCCATGAAGTGTATTGGGATGATGGGCTCCTTTATTCAGAGGCTAGAGACCCCAAGCCTGGTGCTTCAAGGAGGTTGGTCATAACTCTTCGATTTAGGGGCTTCCTTCTTACCTTGGCCCATGATATTCCCTTAGCAGGACACCTGGGCCAGAACAAGACTTGGGACAGGCTTGTCCCTCACTTTCACTGGCCCCATATGTCAGAATATACAAAGGAGTTTTGTCGCTCCTGTGTTACATGGCAAGCCAGTGGCAAATCAGGTGGCACAACAAAGGCCCCCTCATACCACTACGTGTGGTGGGGGTATCCTTTGAAAGAGTGGGGATAGACATTGTAGGACCAATGGACCCCCAAACAGCATCTGGGCACAGATTTATACTGGTGGTAGTGGATCATGCCACCAGGTATTTAGAAGCTATTCCCCTGAGGACCACAACAGCTCCTGTTGTGGCTAGGGCCCTACTTGGAGTTTTCTCCAGAGTGGGGTTTCCAAAGGAGGTTGTCTCTGACAGAGGTGCAAACTTCATGTCAGGATATTTAACTGCAATGTGGAAGGAGTGTGGTATCAACTATAAGTTCACCACCCCCTATCACCCACAGTGTAATGGGCTTGTGGAGAGATTCAATAAGACCCTCAAAGGGATAATAAAAGGGTTACCTGAAAAGCTGAGGCGAAGATGGGACATCCTTTTACCCTGCCTTCTGTTTGCTTACAGAGAGGTCCCACAAAAGAGGGTTGGCTACAGCCCTTTTCAGCTTTTGTTTGGGCATCCTGTAAGAGGACCCCTATGTCTTGTGAAGGAAGGATGGGAGTTACCTCTCAAAAAGCCTAAACATGACATAGTGGACTATGTACTTGGTCTCCGCTCCAGGATGGCTGAGTACATGGAGAAGGCTTCCAAAAAAACTTGAGGCCAGCCAAGAATTACAGAGAGCTTGACATGACCAAAAGGCTGTACTGACTCTGTACCAGCCAGGACAGAAGGTATGGGTGTTGGAGCCAGTGGCCCCAGCAGCACTCCAGGACAAATGGCCTGGAACCCATGCAATAGTTGAACAGAAGGGAGAAGTCACCTACTTGGTGGACCTCGGGACTCCCAGAAGCCCCCACAGGTGCTTCATGTCAACAGACTTAAAGCATTTGTCGACAGGGCAGACATGGGCTTGCTCATGGCTACAAATGAGGGGAAGGAGGAAGAGAGTGACCCTCTCCCAGACCTGCTTACTCAAAACCCTGATGATGGCTCAGTGGATGGTGTGGTCTTTTCAGACAGCCTCTCTGACCATCAGCAACAGGATTGTAGACAAGTTCTGCAGTCTTTCAGACATTTGTTTTCTCTGACCCCAAGTCAGACAAGCTGGTGCACCCATGAGGTGGACACTGGTACAGTCTGCCTGACAAGAGTAAGATCTACAGGCAACCTGACCATGTCAGGGACTGCATTAGGACAGAGGTCCAAAAGATGTTGGAGCTGGGAGTTATTGAGCCCTCAGAGAGCCCTTGGGCTAGTCCAGTAGTCCTGGTGCCAAAACCTCACACCCAAGATGGTAAGAGTGAGATGAGGTTTTGTGTGGACTACAGAGGTCTCAATGCTGTCACTAGGACAGATGCCCACCCCATCCCTAGCAAAGGAGGACTGAGGTATAACCACAGCCTAAGTAGAGCACTGCCATAGACGATTAAAGTCTCATTACATTTTTTCGAATTTTTTTCAATCAAGTTTAAAAGTAAACCATAAACAAGTTTCAAACTTCATGTTATAATTGTATTTGTGTTTCATGAGTCTTCAATAAGTCAAAGCAATTGAGTGCTGAACAATTTGTTCTGAAAGAATACAATGAATTGTGTACAAAATCAGCAAAATAATACTTGTAGGATGCTATATCACATCAATAATAAACCTTGTACTTTTTTTTACAAATAAAGAACACTCACAATGCATTTCGGGTTCGTATCTGAACCCTTCGTCAGGGGATAATTGTTGAGTCCAAAAATATGAATATATAAACAAACAACAATGATAGTGTCGTCCTCCGCAGGAATCTGTAATACAATAGTGTCCCGATTACAATGATGTGAGATTAGGATTTGCACTCGAAAAAAAGAAGAAGAAAAAGAAATAAGAAAAAAGGTAAAAGGAGAAAGAAAAAGGATAAAAGAAAAACGTAAGGTGAAAGATGGAGTTTAAGAAGGAAAATTGGAATAAGAAAGTGAGTCTTGTGTTTGACATGACTCGACGTGAGCTCTAGCCTAAAAGATGTGCCATTCAATTTAAAGAGAAAAGTGAGTGACAGAATTAACTGTTGGTGAGGCACTTAATAAAGCGAGATCGTGTGCCAATGTGCCAAGAAATCCTTATGGGATAAGAAGTGTTCGTTATAACCTAAACCGCTTTACGATACAAACTGTGCATTAATGTCTTCTAAACATCCTTATAGCCCTTGTGGTGTTCTTTATAGCGTAATACTTGACCAAAACATCTTACCAAGACGGTTTAAAAACTCTCTGTAAACAAGCCAACATGAAAGCATATTTAAAGGATTGTATATATTGTGAGACTAGCTCAATAGCAGGTTCGAATCTCTTCACGAGGTTTCTTACCCCAAATATTAGCGTGAACGTAGGTGAAAAGGATCACATTTCTCCAATCATGCTGCGATCTGCCATGTGTGAGAATATTTGCATAAATGACCTCAGTTGTTCCTCAATTCTACTATCGATACGATCTCTCCATGTGGAGGCGAATCTCACCTTCTGTAAGCTGGTATACATGCAGGCATTTAAATCCTCATCTCTACGTTCATGCGCAGGATCCAGTGAGAGTAAATTCTGCAATTGTAATTATGGTAGCATAACATTAGTGCAAGTAAATATGTGACAGAGTCTCTATTAATAGAATAGGTATGCAAAATTCACCTTATTTTCTATAGTAACACCGCCGTCCTCCAAACAATCTCGATTCGAACTGAAACGCCGCCAGACCAGCGTAACGCGCATCTCTTAGAGTGACCGTGAAAATTTAAAGGGGCCGCTTCTCCCGCAATACTCGTCACATGATGACCATAAAAAAGCGTCAATGCAACTTTTTTTTGTTCAAATCTGTTTTTATTGTGAACACAGCGATAAGCCTACAACCCCGTATCGGGGCCGGCCGCGCAGAAAAGAGCCAGTAGGCATAATTAACCAGGGGAGTTGGAATCATTAACACAGCGCCCTGCCTACAACCCCCGGAGGGGGCCGGCCGCGTGGCGTAGGGGCAAAGATAGCAAGAGGTGGCCATACGCTGGCAATGTATCGTTGTGCGGAGGAGGCGCGTATGGGAGGAAGAGCAGTGGTGTCACATTTTCAAAAGGCCCAACGGGGACCAAACTGCCCCAAAGAGGGGCGGAAGCCAGAGTGGCAAGCAGGAAAGAAGAAAAAGTTGGAAGAGGAGTGAGCAGTGGCGAGATGGAGAGGGGTCGGGGGGGTGTGTCTGCAGTCGCCGGTAGGGGATACAAGACGCAAACCAGCACTGGGGGAAGCGACTGAGAGCTTAGTCTGCTCGGGTCAGCAGGGATGAGGGCGTCCTCGAACAATTGCAGAGCGTGAAGCCTGGGAGGCATGTGGCGGGCATAGCTGATGGAGCACAGGTGACGCACAAGAGGTTCCCACACTGCCTTGAAGCGTACCCCCCTCGATTGTATCCACGACGTGAGCAGCTCCATAGTCAGGACCTGCCAGAGGCGCACAAACCAGGATGCTATCGGCGGTGCCTCAGCCCGCTTCCAGTACAGAGCAATGAGTTGCTTGGCAGCGCCTAACATGTGGAGGGTGAGGATCCAGTCGCTGCGCGTGAGGGCCCTAAGTGTGGGGGGTCGAATGCCCAGCAGGAGCGTGCAAACCTCTTCAGGGAGGGGAAAACCCAACACCTTCTTAATGTGACTAAGGACCTCCTTCCAAAAGACAGCTAGGGTAGGGCACGACCACCAGATGTGTACGAAGTCGCCAGTCGCAGTGCCACACCTCCAGCACAGCGGCGAGGAAGTGGGGAACATTTTGCTGAGTCTCAGGGGGGTGTAGTACCATTGCGTTAGCATCTTGTATGCGTTTTCCCTCTGCGGGATGCTGCGATAGGTTTTGGGGATGTCATTCCAGAGCCGAGCCCATTGAGATGGCGTGATATCAGCGCCAGTCGCCGACTGCCACTGCCTCTGGTAGGGATGCGCGGGCGGAGTGGTGGGGTGTTGCAGGATGTTGTAAATCTGGGAGATGAGCCGTTTCAGTCCCCCGAGGGAGCGTGCCAACTTCTCAAATGGAGTATATGCCCTGGTAGCAGCCCGATACATGTCGTCTCCCGAGGTCCAGTGGCGCAGTTGCGCATATTGTAAGCTGGCGGTTAAAGGGAGGTTAAATTCTTCCCTGCAGTCCAGCCATGATTTAGGTGACCCTCCAAGAAAGAGGTCTCCTGCAACCCTGCAGTCTCCTTGTGTCCAGCTCTCAAAAGCTCGGGTCTGGGCAGCAGGGGGAAAGTGCGGGTTACCTGCAATGGGGGTGTGCGGAAAGGGGAACGTGGTTAGACCCTTGGACACTGCCACTCTGTCCCATACGTCAAGAACCGATCTCGTGGGGACCGCCATATATGCACTTCTGGAGCGCGCCACACGCGGTAGCCAAGGCAGGTCCCATATGGTGCGCCCCGTGACCACTCGGTCCATGTGGAACCAGTGCTTGTCGCTTTCGCGTGCACCCCATTCTATCACGAACCGGAGATGCGCCGCCCAGTAGTAGTGGAGGAGATTTGGGCAGGTGAGGCCACCCCTGTCTCTCGGTTCCATAAGGACTTTCTGCGAGAACCGGGGTCGTTTGCCACCCCATATGAAGGACGTGAGGTCGCGTTGGAGATTCCTGATGCAGTGGAGCGGGATCGGGGTGGGCAGGCACTGAAAAACATATAGAATGCGGGGGAGGACCGACATCTTGACCGCATTGAGCCGCCCCAGCCAGGAAATCATCAAGGGCTTCCATTTCCGCAGGTCCGCCAGGACTTCCTTGCGGCAAGAGGCCCAGTTCCTCGAGGACCACGAGTCAAGGTGGGGTGAGAGGTCCAGACCCAGGTATTTAAGGTGATCATCCGCCCAACGGTAGGGCGTGACCCCCTTCAGGAAGGAGACCTCCTCCTCGGGGATGGTGAGGTTAAGCGCCCAAGATTTGGTGTGGTTAATCTTAAGGCCGGACGCCTGCTCGAACAGTGAGAGGGCTTTGTGCACCGCTGGGAGGGAGACCCGAGGGTTCGTAAGAGTAAGAATCAGATCGTCCGCGAACAGCGCTACCTTGTTGGTGCGCCCCCCGTGGGGGATACCATGAATGTCAGGAGCGCGCCTAATCAGCTCCGCCAGCGGCTCCACCGCTAGGGCGAACAAGAGCGGCGAAAGCGGGCATCCCTGCCTCGTGCCCCTGTGAATCGAGAGCGGCGATGTCAGTTGGCCGTTGACCCGAATTCTGGCCTGTGGCCCGAGGTAAGGGGCCATGCACCTGGAGATCATGTTAGGGCCAAGACCTAGTTTCCTGAGGACCGCCCGCAAGAAGGTCCAGTCGACCCGGTCGAAGGCCTTTTCTGCGTCTAGCGAGAGGAGGCAGGCCGGGATTTTCCAATGTTGCACCTTCCCCACTAAGTGCGCCAGCCTGCGAACATTGTCGGCCCCCTGGCGATCCCGTATAAATCCCACCTGGTCCGGGTTTACCAATCCCGGTATGTACGGGTCCAGCCGTTTGGCCAGGATCTTAGTGTAGATCTTAAGATCAGTGTTCAGGAGGGCAATGGGGCGATAGGAGGCACATAGGTCGGGGTCCTTCCCAGGTTTGGGGATCAGGGCAATTTCCGCCAGGCCCATATCGGGGGACGGGCCAGTGGTGTCAGAGAAGGAGCCGTAGAGCCGCAGCAGATGCGGGCGGAGCTGGGTCAGGAACAGGCGATAGAAGGCCAACGGCAGGCCGTCCGGCCCCGGGGTTTTCCCCGTGGGGAGGTCTTTGACAGCTTCCGTTATTTCCTCCTCCTGTAGGGGGCCCTCTAGCGTGGCTGCGCACGCCGGGGACAGTGGAGACCCCTCGAAATCCGCGAGAACAGCCTCCCGTGCCTCCGCAGAGGTGGGCTCCTCAGCATACAGAGAGGAGTAGTAAGCGACAAATGCGGCCTGCTTGGCCTTCTCAGAGGTGGCACAGGTGCCATCCTGCCGCTTGACATTGGCGATGTGGGCCCTAGCGGCACGTGCCCGCAGCCTGCCGGCCAGTAGGCGGCCAACTTTGTCCCCTCCCTCATAGTAGCGTTGTTTGAGCGCTAGCAGGGAGTGTTCCGCCTTGTTGGTGCGCAGAGTGCGGAGTTGCCCCCTGAGATTGGCGAGAGTTCTCTTTGACGCCCGTGAAGGGGAGTCCCGGTCCCGGGCCTCCGCTTGTTTGATCTCGCTAGCCAGGTCGGTTTCCATCTTGAACGCCTCCTTCCTCCGCGCCACCGCCAGGGAGGTGATGTGGCCCCGAATGGTGGCCTTGAAGGCGTCCCAAACCGTATGAAAGGGCAGGTCAGGGGTGTCGTTAACGGCGAAATACGAGTCTATGGCGTCACGGATGCTGGCGACGTCCTCCGGGTCCCGAAGGACTCTCGGCGGGAGCACCCATCTGCGTTCACGAGTGGCACGGGCCAGGGGGTCTTGTAGCAAAAGCTCCACGTGGGCGTGGTCCGATAGGGAAATGTCGGATATAGCGGCAGCTAAGGAGTCTCGGCCCAATTCAAGGGAGGTGAAGAGATAGTCGATTCGGGAGTATGTCCGATGGGAATGCGAATAGAAGGAGTAGTCTCGGGCCCCCGGGTTGTGGTAGCGCCACACGTCCACGAGTCCCAGGTCTGTAAGCTGCGTTCTAAGGGTAGAGGACATTGCTCCCGCGCCATTGAAGGGGGCTCCCGCACGATCCAGCTCGGGGTCCCAGACAAGATTGAAGTCTCCGCCCAGGATCACATTAGTGTCGCCCGATGGGAACTGATCCCGCAGAAGTGTCTGGAGGTATTTGTCCTGCGACTGGTTGGGCGCATATACACATCCTAGGGTGAACTGTGCACGGCCCACCTGCACCGTGGCTCGGAGGAAACGCCCGTCAGCGCTTTTGAAGGGTTTCGCGGGTCCCCGCCTAATGCCAGCCCTGCAGAGGATTGCCACCCCCGCTGTCTTGGTGTCAGAGGATGCCCAGAACTGTGTGGGGTATCTAGGGTGCGCCATGCATTTGATGTCTCCCCTGAGAAGGTGCGTCTCCTGGAGGAGGATAATGTCAGGGGAGTGGTGTAGGAGGTAGCGCCATATCTGATTCCGCTTGTTGGGGGAGTTGAGCCCTTTGACATTGAGGGAGAGGACCTTCAAGGGTGTAGGGATGTTCGCTGTCATAGCACTAAGGGGGAGTGGAGTCGCGCAAGACCCAGCGTAGCAAACCCCCCCGCAGACAGGGCAGCGGCAGCCTCACCTCGCCTCCAGCGCGCCAACCCCCGTAGGACCCACCATGCCACCCCTCCGCAAGCGCGGGGAGAGAATAGTAAGAGAGGGCAGTGCAAGAGAAAAGTAGGAAGAGAAGAGAGAGAAGGAAGAGAAAAGGCGCAGAGAAGAAGCATAACCAAAACAGGCCAACAGGGCCAGTGTACATTGTCCCAGGTACCGGACATCCTCTACCCGAGGGTTTGGATGAACTCAGGAATGTCACTTCCTACGGGACAAAGGGAGGGAGCGGAGATCTGGGTAGATGAAATGGAATCCAGTCGTCTTGGAGCTCGTCCACCCCGCTGCCGCAAGGTAGTCCGGGGGTGCGTCGAGTCGTGGGGTCCACATGGTCCGTCCAGGTGCCTATAGGGCGCTGGGGCTCAGTGATGCGGTACATGGCCTGGAGGAGGCGAAGGGTGTCGTCCATTCCTTCTAACCCCCACAGGGGTGGGGGGGAAAAGCCGCGGATGCGGCCCACTAGTGAGAGGGGGGAGCCCCTCCCCCAAGAACAGTGGGGATAGGCCACCATGGCGCAGGATAACAAATCTAAGTGCCCAGTGGGCGAGCGTGTGCTCAGGGCAGCGTGAGTCACAGTAGCAATTGTCAGCGGCCTTCCGGAGTCGAAGGGCGATCCCCACCCTCAGAGCCAGAGGCGAGAAGCTGGGAGGCCTGCTCCTCGCGGTCGCCCTCAAGGGAGCGGATGTGAGCGATGATGTCCTGCTTGGTCTGCGAGGCAGAGAGTGCGTCCACTGGAGGGGACCGTCGACGTTTGCGCACAGTGGACCATTCCGAGCGTGGAGGAGCCTTCTCCGGGTGGTGAGGGCGGGTTGGACTGTGATCCGGGGACTCCGGCATGTCTAGCAGTTGTGCCGCTTCTCGGTAGGACCTGAGTGCCCTGCGCTTGCCCTCCCACCTGAAGATGAGAGCAAAAGGATGTCCCCACTGGTAAGAGATGTTGAGGGTCCGGAGCCTCTCCGTGATCGGGCGGAAGACCTTTCGTCTATGGAGTGTGGTGGGGGCCAAGTCCTGGAAGATCTGGATCTTGTGGCCTTCGTACCGCAGGTCCGGGTTGTCCCTAGCCGCCTTCAGGATGGCCTCCTTCTCAGTGAAGTAATGGAGTCTGGTGACGATGTCGGGTAGGAGGCCCGCTTTTCCTCCCGCTCCAAAGACTCGGTGTGCGCGATCGAGGCGCGGTGGGGGGGCGTCTTCCTCGCCCCACACCGCGTGCAGGAGTAGGGCCACATAGGCCATGGTATCAGTCCCCTCTTCTCCAAGTGGCACACCCCGTATGCGGAGGTTGTTGCGGCGTCTGCTGTTTTCCAGGTCTTCCTGCTTGATCTGGAGCTGGATATGTTGTTCTTCAAGGGTCGCCACTCTCCGCCAGATCTGCTCTAGGTCCTCGGTGCGGGAATCGACCGTCTTTTCCAGGCCGTCGACCCGGTCGCCGAGGTCGGTGACTTCCTTGCGTAGTTCTTTGACGCAGGTATGGACCTCCGTCCTGAGGGACCCAATCTCAGTCTTTAAATCAGCCATGAAGGAGGACATGAAGGCCTGGGTCACCGGTGGAGAGTCGGCTGGCGGTGGGGGTTTCCCCCCTGATGATGATGGGGGGCCCCCGGAGGATGATGGCGAGCCCGCCTTGCCCCACATGGAAGCCACTGATGTTCCTCTGGTCGTCGTTGGCGGGGGGTCCGGCTTGTTCCCCTTGCCGCGGGTCATGGTCCACTCAGGGCGTCAAAGGGCAGTGGGGGGCAGGGTCAGTTATTGCGCGCAACCCCTGGTCCGTGGTGGGGGAGAGTCTGAGGGAGGTCGCGCTGGCGCCCCTGTGATCTAGCAGCCCGGGTCCCACGGTCAGGGGCTCAAGACCACGAGGCAGAAGATGGCGGTGCGAGCTGTGGCCCTCACGAGCCCGAAGCTGGGTCAGCCCGCTGAGAGGACGCGGGACGCACTCAAGCAGTAGAAGTCCAGGATGTGGAGGGGCCGCTGGAGCGGGGGCAGATGGCGCAGCCGGGGAGGCAAGGCAGCGTGTAGGCAGGGGGGGCGTCAGGAAAGCGTTGTCAGCAGGTGCCCCACGGTAGGCAGGGCCTGGGGCCTACAGGCGGAGGGCCTCCGATGGCTCGTGGCGTGGTGCAGCCTCCTGGTCCCGCCTGAGTCAGGGCCTTCCCCCAGCGCGGCGCCCAGTCGGCCCCGCAGCAGCGGCCGAAGAGTGTCCAGGAGGGCCCCCCCGAGCGTCCCAGCGTCCCAGCGTCCCAGCAACAGGAGGCCCAGGGTCAGGGGCGACTGGGTCGTGTGGCAGAAGATGGCGGAGGCCCCCGGGGTCCCCGCAAGCTCGAGGCAGGGTCGTCCAGTCTGTAAGCCACCAGGCTCGGCAGGGCTGTAGCGGAGAAGCGGCCAGGGGATGTGTCCTGCAGTGCTGGGGCCCACCAAGGCTCAGGTCTTCGCCAACACGCAGCGTCTGATCTGCTTCCCAGACCGCCGCCTATTTGCCAAGGGCAGCAGGGAGCACGCAGGTAGGGGTCGCTTGCACGTGGGAGCCGGTCCTCCACCGAGGGGAGAAGATGGCGGGCAGACCCGCGGTCGGACCCCGCTATCGCCGGGCCCCTCCGGGAAATGGCAGGGGGGGGGGGCGGCGCGCTGCATCTCACCAGTTGGGTCCAACGACGGGCGATGGAGCCGTGACCAGGTCTCGCGGGGAGGGGGCCTCCGGCGACCCCTCCGGTCTGGGCCTGCTGTTCCCGCCAAAGCCGGGGGCTCTCGTAGTCGCGGCGTCCAGGCCACTGCTGTGTGCCCTGCCGGGGGCAGCCCGGCTTCGGCAGCCTCGGCGCGTCTCAGCTGGTGGCAGGCGGGTTCCGCTGATGGAGTGGAGCCGCAGGCGGGACCAGGGGTGCTCCGGTACCTCACCCGGATCGCTATGCCGGCCTTCTCCGTGGGAGCCAGTCCAGACGTCCCGGCAGCGGACCCCGCGGCAAGATGGCGGCCAGCGGCCGATCCCGGGGATCCCGGAGCTCCGTTCGGCGACCGCGTGAGTTCTCACAGCCGCGGCTCGCCGCCCAATGCAACTTTACGAAGGGGTACCTGTGTAAACTCTCAATCTGCCGACACTCGAAAAGTACATTCTAATGACAGTAGAATGCATTTAGTAAAGTTATTTGAAGTGCTCACAAATTAAGAAAAAAGCATCTTGTGTTCGTTGTGGTAACACAAGTTAAAAAGTTATCCAAATTATTGTTTATAATCTCTTCAAGGAAATAAAATATGAAGAAGAGGGATCAATTAGAGTGCAAATCCTGTACAATAATAAGAATGAGCAGAATAGATTCAAGTGCACAAACATTATCTATACCATGCAGTCATGATAAATCATAGAAAACAAACCATTTCATAATGGTCATTGAGTCCCCCAAGGGTAACTGTTCCTAGTGTTTTTATCCAATGTGTCTCTCTTCTGGCTAAAACTGTGTTGATGTCTATACCAGGGTTAATTTTAATTTGTTCAAGAACAGTAAACCTCAATTGGGGTATTGTGTGGAGAGTTTTCTCCCAATTTACCGCTAGTGGAGAGGTGGTGTTGTGATTTCTAATTCTACTCTTATGTTCTATTATCCGGGTCTTTATTTTTCAGGTGGTTCTCCCTACATACACTAACCCACAAGGGCATTTGATCGCATATATGACTGTTTCAGTGTTACAGTTGGATGTGTGTTGTAATTTGATGGGTTTTCCAGTGTGCGGATGCATAAATACATTTCCCTGAATGACGTTACTGCACTGCCCACAGTTGTAACATTTACACATACCTTTAAATGTGTGTGCTGGGTCATTACATTTAGGTTTCAATAGTTCTCGTAGATTACGTGGTCGATTATGTGCAAATAGCGGTTGTTCTCTGAAGATGTTACTGAAATCAGGTTCATGATCAATGATCTCCCAACGTTTCTTGATTATCCTTTTTATGTGAAAGGCTTTGCTTGAGTATTTTAGTACAAATACTTCCCGCTTTTGAGTTTTTTTGGGGCTTGCCTTAAGAAGTTGTTCTCTTTCCTTTAAAAGGATCTTCTCTTTCGCTCGTGTTAGAGTTTCGAGAGGATAACCCCTTGCTCTAAAGCGTGCTGCCTGTTTCTCAATTTCTTGGTTACAAGGGTCTACATCAGAAGGGATTCTTTTAATCCGCATAAATTGAGAAATCGGTAGGTGTTGTTTGAGAGAGATAGGATGAGCGCTAGAAAAGTGCAACACGTTGTTCACGTCTATAGCCTTCCTGTAAACTGATGTCACCAAACCTTGTGGCGTCTTTCTGATTTCTACATCCAGGAAATGTATACTGTCAGTTCTGATTTCATGTGTGAATTTAATCCTTTGGTTACATTGATTTAGTTCTCTAATACACGCTTCCAACATTGGTCTGGTACCTTTCCATATTACTAGTATATCGTCTATATAATGATAAAATGCCACTACGTTCATCTTCCAAGTGGAGTTGTTCAGTATGTTGATTTGCTCAAATAGGGCCATGAAGGTATTAGCATAACAAGGGGCCCCAGGAAACCCCATAGATGTTCCAGTTTTTTGTAGATAGTATCTGTCCTGCCAGGTAAAATAACTATGGTAAAGTGAGAAATGAAGTAATTCGAGAAGAAATATAGCTTTGTCAGTCGGTAAGGATGATTCCAGCAATCTCCACTCCACTGCTTTTAGGCGTTTAAGTTCGAATTGAGATTGTTTGGAGGACGGCGGGGTTACGATAGAAAATGAGGTGAATTTCGCATACCTATTCTATTAATAGAGACTCCGGCACTTATTTACTCGCACTAATGTTACGCTACCATAATTACAATTGCAGAATTTACTCTCACTGGATCCTGCGCATGAACGTAGAGATGAGCATTTAAATGCCTGCATGTATACCAGCTTACAGAAGGTGAGATTCGCTTCCACATGGAGAGATCGTATCCATAGTAGAATTGAGGAACAACTGAGGTCATTTATGCAATTATTCTCATACAGGGCAGATCGCAGCACGATTGGAGAAATGTGATCCTTTTCACCTACGTTCACGCTAATATTTGGGGTAAGAAACCTCGTCAAGAGATTTGAATCTGCTATTGAGCTAGTCTCACAATATATACAATCCTTTAAATATGCTTTCATGTTGGTTTGTTTACAGAGAGTTTTTAAACCGTCTGGGTAAGATGTTTTGGTCAAGTATTATGCTATAAAGAACACCACAAGGGCTATAAGGATGTTTAGAAGACATTAATGCACAGTTTGTATCATAAAGCAGTTTAGGTTTTAACGAACACTTCTTATCCCATAAGGATTTCTTGGCACATTGGCACACGATCTCGCTTTATTAAGCGCCCCACCAACACTTAATTCTGTCGCTCACTTTTCTCTTTAAATTGAATGGCACATCTTTTAGGCTAGAGCTCACGTCGAGTCATTTCAACCACAAGCCTCACTTTCCTATTTCAAATTTCCTTCTCAAACTCCATCTTTCACCTTACGTTTTTCTTTTATCTTTCTTCTTTTACCTTTTTTCTTTTTTCTTTTTCTTCTTCTTTTTTTCGAGTGCAAATCCTAATCTCACATCATTGTAATCGAGACATTATTGTATTACAGATTCCTGCTGAGGACGACACTATCATTGTTGTTTGTTTATATATTCATATTTTTGGACTCAACAATTATCCCCTGACGAACGGTTCAGATACGAACCCGAAATGCATTATGAGTGTTCTTTATTTGTAAAAAAAAGTACAAGGTTCATTATTGATGTGATATAGCATCCTACAAGTTTGTTTTTTTGCTGATTTTTACACAATTCATTGTATTCTTTCAGAACAAATTGTTCAGCACTCAATTGCTTTGACTTATTGAAGACTCTTGAAACACAAATACAATTATAACATGAAGTTTGAAACTTGTTTAGCTTTTACTTTTAAACTTGATTGACAAAAATTCGAAAAAATGTAATGAGACTTTAATCGTCTATGGCTGTGCTCTACTTAGGCTTTGGTTACACCTCAGTCCTCCTTTGTTGTTAGTTAAGAGAGGGGTGGGCCTCTTCTCTCATTAGAGTAGATAGCACGCACATGTTTGTTACAATAGAAAAAATTTGGTTCACAAATAGGATACACTGAATAATAGGTGTGCAGTGACATGTTTCTTTGCAGTGTCTAGTTTCTTTAGACCCCATCCCCAGGGCAGATGAGCTCATTGATAGATTGGCTTCTGCCAAGTTCTTGAGCACATTTGACCTGACAGCAGACTACTGGCAAATCAGTTTAGCTGAGGATGCAAAAGCCAAGACAGCATTTTCGACCCCAGGAGGACATTATCAATTTGTGGTAATGCCCTTTGGTTTGAAGAATGCACCTGCCACTTTCCAAAGGTTGGTGAATCAAGTTCTCACAGGACTGGAAGACTGTTGTGCAGCTTATCTAGATGATATTGCTGTCTTTAGCTCCTCCTGGGAGGATCACCTGGTCCACCTGAGGAATGTTTTAGAGGCTCTGCAAAAGGCAGGCCTCACTATCAAGGCTACAAAGTACCAGATAGGGCAGAGCAAGGTTGTGTACCTGGGCCACCTGGTAGGTGGGGGTCAGGTTCAACCACTGGAGAGTAAGATCCAGACCATCAGAGACTGGACTCCTCCAACCACCCAGACACAGGTCAGAGCTTTCTTGGGCCTGTCTGGGTACTACATGAAGTTTGTAAAAAAACTATGGGTCCATTGTGACACCACTGAATGATTTAACTTCCAAAAAGATGCCAAAGAAAGTTCAGTGGACAGTTAGCTGTCAAAAGTCATTTGATGACCTGAAGTAGGCCATGTGTACTGCCCCTATTCCGAAAAGTCCAGATTACTCCAAAGAGTTCATAGTCCAAACAGATGCTTCTGAGCTGGGCGTGGGAGCTGTACTTTCACAACTGAATATAGATGGTCAAGACCAGCCCATTGCTTTCATAAGCAGAAGGCTGACCCCTAGAGAGAAACGTTGGTCAGCTATATTTGACTTGCCTCCTGAAGTCTGTAATGTGATTCAGGCAGCCAGGCGTCCCTCCACAAAATCGGTATACGCCTGCAGGTGGAACAAATTTGTGGCATGGTGCACAGCAAAGGCTGTGGATCCACTTTATGCCCCTCTTTCAGAGGTTCTCCTCTTTCTTCTTTCTCTTGCCCAGCAGGGCTCTGCTCTGGGCACTCTGAAAGGCTACCTCTCGGCCATTTCCGCCTTCTTAAGGCTCCCTGATCAGCCTTCTTTGTTCAAGTCCCCAGTTGTAAATAGGTTTTTGAAGGGCATCACTCATATGTTTCCTCCTGTTCCTTTTGTGATGCCTCAGTGGGACTTGAATCTTGTTCTGACGTATCTGATGTGCGCTCCCTTTGAGCCACTTCATTACTGTCCTCTTCGTCTCTGTGAGAAGTTGGCCTGGTATATGATGTTCACTATTCTAGTGAACACCTTGCACCAGTCCAAACAACCCTTATGGTGATGGTTGTAAAGTCAACCTTATAGACCAGCTATCCTAGAGGTAGCGTGGACACAACAGTCTTAGGCTAAAAGACTCTTGAGGGCGTGTAAAGCCAGCTGTTTTACCATATGTAACCCCTTGAATACCAAATGAAAGGACACCACACAGGATATATATAAAATATATATGTATTTATTCACTAACACACTCCTCTGAACTCTTTATGAGATCAGAGGCAAAAGCACATAACAAGTTACACTTAGAAATACCTTAAATAGCACAATTTACAGTTAGGCCCTAGGGGCACGTAAAACCATATACTAAGTAAGTGGTATAGGAACCACGACTTGGGAAAGGAGGAGGCCTAGGGCCTAGGGAATCGCTGGGGCTACACTATCTGACCCTTAGGTTAGGAGTAGGAGGCCCACAGGCGGCGCGTGCAGTGTCAGTACACTCACGCGAGAGTCAATAGAAAGTCAATGGGAACTTAGAAGGTAAGTAAATGGAGATTTAGGACACTTCCGGTCTAGCTAGAAGGATACAACTAAAAACCTAGACACTTGGATAGTCAATACCCTTTAGAGCACCGAAGTACTCGCGTTACCTCAGCCACAGGAAGCTGGTGCATAGGTGTGAAAATGTGTCGGGTTTCGCCGTTGAAGTCTATGGAGCCTGTGAAAAAAAAGATGCTGCAGGCGACCACGAGGAAGATGTCCGGGGGGATTCAAGGGTGGATCAGAGTTGAGGAAGACCTGAAAGCAGAGGGGACAGAGTCTAGGTCACTAGCCAGTGACCGGGTGGAACCAGGGGGGAACCAGGACATCGTCGAGGAGCAATCAGGTGCTGGGGTGAAGCTTGTAGTTGCAGCCACGCAGACCAGGAGGCGTCGAGGATGACCAGGTGCTGGAGAGGAGCTGTCCCACAAAGGCTCTCATAGATGGAGGGGTCGGCTTCAAGATCGGAGCCAACAAGCCTAAGAAAAGGCAACCCACACAGGATACATAAAAGGCTTCTGGTGCAGACCAGGAGGGTCTGAGGTACTTCACCTTTTCAGGGAAGCAAGGGCCAGTCTGGAGCAACCAGACCAGCGAGGGAGTTTCAAAAAGGATCATCGCCAGGGGCTACTAGCCAACGGGCCAGCAACCGGACACGCAGATCTCGTGGAGTGTGGGGGGCTGGTCTTCGGTGCAGGTGGAGCTCGGTGTCGGGGTGTCTCAGTCCCCAGTGCACAGCTTCGAGGAGGCCTGTTAGCAGGTTGAAGACTTTCCAAGTTACCTGCTTCCACGGGTCCCGCGCCTTCCACGGGGCTCAGCTGTGCTGGAGTCGTGCAGTGGGGTCAGAGGGATCCGGGAGTTTAGGTCTTGTCAGGCTCTGTGCTCGGGTTCCGGCAGGAACAGGGACAAAGCAAGCCGTCGAGTTGCTGGATGGTGCCTGGTTGCCCAGGGTGGTCACTCCTTGGCCACAAGGGAGATTTCTTCAGTTGAATGTCGAAGGGTCCAGAGTTTCGTCTTCAGTTCGATTCCAGGATTAATCTAAAGTCTCCTTGGGTCAGCTCCTACCTTTATACAACTAAACGGGGCTGGTTTGGTCACTAGGTCCCTCCTATGGGTGGGACCAGGAAGGGGTTGGTTACACCCCTTTTCTTTGTGCAGTTTTGCGCCAGAGCTGGGGCTGGAGTGCCCCAGCAACCGGTTTGAACTCGGGTATGCATGGAGCACCTAGAGTGCTCCAGGCAGTGTCTGATTCTATTCAGTCCTCCCTGTCCCAATACACATCCTCCTGTCTGGGGTGGTGCTCAATCAATCAATCAAAGCATTTATATAGCGCACTACTCACCCAGAGGGTCTCAAGGCGCTAGGGGAGGGGGGTCCGCTACTGCTCAAACAGCCAGGTCTTGAGTTGCTTCCTGAAGGCGAGGTGGTCCTGGGTCAGGCGGAGGTGGGTCGGGAGGGAGTTCCATGTCTTGGCGGCGAGGTAGGAGAAGGACTGTTCCCCTGTGGTGGCTCTTCGGATGCGGGGACGGCGGCGAGGGCGTGGCCGGTCGATCGAAGCTGGCGTTTGGGAGCGTAGAAGTTGAGGCGGCTGTTGAGGTATCCTGGGCCTTGGTTGTGTAGGGCTTTGTGTGCGTGGGTGAGGAGTCGGAAGGTGAGTCTCTTGCTCGCACCTCTCCAAGCAGGAACCCTATTGTCCAAACCTCAGTGACTGGAAGGACTCCCAGCAGCAGGAGGTCAGACTTGTGTCTGTGGCAGCAGCATCCATTTTGTGATGCTGGGGCTTTGGTTAACTTTAACCGGGATAGTCAGAACTAACATGTCTTCTCCCTCTAGAAGGGTGGAATGCTACCCCCGTCGCCAGAATTGGCGAGGGGGTAGTATTCCAAAGTGTATGACACCTTACATGACATGTTTTGATAAAGCCAAAGCAAAGTTAGCATTAACCGCAAGAATTATAATGTACTTAAGAGTATATGGTATGGCAGTATCATAGAACAGCTATAAGGACATGGTTCCGAAAGTTGCAGACAGGCTCAGCTCATGCTAGAGCACCATCTCACACATAACCAAGCACTCTGCCTCCAGGATTGTTAAGGCCTGCCATAGGAGTGATTTATAGGTTACTGTGTGTCTATATGTAAGTAGGATTAGGAATACTACACCTAAGCAAGGGGTGATTACACGACCTTGCCCCAGCTGAGTGATCAGCCATTTGTGTCTATTTGAGTGGCCAGCCAGGGGTGGCACAATACATGCTGCAGCCCCTGGTAGGCCTTGGGTGCACCTATGCCCTGGGTACCTATGGTACACTATACAGGGACTATACAGGGACTCACAAGGGTGACCCAATATCCAATTTGGTATGTACCTACAGTACACGGAGTCCATTTTACAGAGGGAGCAGATAGCCTGGGGTCCTGAATAGCAGGATCCCAGGACAACTAAGTCGAAAACCAGCTAAACACTATGCAAAAAGTTGGGGGAAACCATAGTCAGGTATCCACCTTCCTACAACAGTTACCAGATATGCGATGCCCGGAAGCATCCCACAGCAACTTTGATCGTTCAGCATTAGGTAACTACCATTTGAAAGTAGTCTGAATACTGGAATGATCACGGCAGCTGGGACATCCTCTAAGTGACAGGACAAGTTTTCTACTGAACATTTACAGGCCCCATGGAGCATTATATCCTGGCCTATAAGTGATCTACTTAAGGTATTCTTACAGTTAGTTCCACTAAGAAACACTTCTTTTTCCCCACTCCGGCATTGACATTTCCAAGATTCCTTGATGAATTCCTTACCCATTTCTTCATATCTGCCTGCCTGCATTTGTGCTATGCAATAATGAAATTGAAAAGTTGTGACCCGGAGAGTTATGTGGCCATGAATTAACCATTCTGTGGATGGTGATTCTGCCACTGTGAATGTTAATCTGTCCAGTTTTTCAATGCGCAACATTGTATACTTTGCTTCCCTCTGTGCCATTTCTATCTGTTTTTCTGTCAGATTGTAGGAGGAAAACAGAGACGTGCTGTTTATGAAACCCCATGGCACATAGCCTAAATGCAGCGATTGCAGCGTCCAGCTTAATAACATAACAGAACGTAATTGTGATTGCCTGTGTTGTAATATAGACAAATCTTTTTCTTGTACATCGATAGTAGAAGACACACTGTTGCCCAGTGAATATATCCTGGATATTAGTGTAGTAAACCCATTATCGACTACTGCTATAGCATTCTCTAGATTAATATGATCTATTTCTCGTAATGTTTCCGCAGCCTCTTGTTGAGAGATTTTCTTATAGACAGCATATAAGAAACGTTTTTGATGTGGGTTCCTAGGACCTAATAAAAAATCCTGCAGGTCCACATCCCCTGTAAGTAAGGTTAAGTGTTGTTTTACCTGTGTGAGTGTTGAGGTTTGTAGCCAATCGAGGCATAACTTCCCAACACTGACTCTGATGTCACTACCCCCGGGTGTTGTCTCTGTACATAACATGGATCTGGCCTATTGATCCGAAATCCTTTAGTTTTACCCAAGAATCTTTCTTGACAGTTATTGGAGCCTGTGGCTCAAATTAAACATCCCTTCCAATCAGGGTCTGATCTATTGTATTGCATGATGCCATCAAGTGTAACCTCTTTTTGTGATGTTCTGTTACCCTCAGTGTGTGATGGTTCAGGCAACCGAGGTGTATTCAAATCCTTATTCCTGGCTAATCCAAGAAAGGTTGTTTGTTGCACTGTTTCATTCAAAAACATTAGTTGTTGAATCAGGCACGCTCTAAATAGTGCCTCTGTTCCCTGGAACTGCCAGTCGTTAGTTACAGAGACAGATTTTAGGTATATGGTGTCTTTCCATAAGTCACATAAAACTCTAAGGTTTTTCCTCTTATGTAAACGAATTTCAATCACATTATTAAATCCATGAGACTGGCGTTCAGTTGTAAATCACTGTTTTTTTTTTTTTCAGAACAAAATTTTATTGAAGTACCGACAAAACACAAGGGGGGGACACCGTCCCGCAGTACAACGCAGGACTAATGAGCTCAGGCATGAAAAGGATATGCAGTCAGTACAAACAATATTGGATTAATTACCCGCCCCCCAAACCCCCAACACCCTACCACCCCCCCCCCCCCCAGTCCCACCCCGTTTCCTACACAGTGTCTGCTAGTCTAAAGGCATAAAGCTAGATGATACAAAACGTGTGCGCTCCCTGCCGCCCAGGGTGCAACAGTTATAGATCTTCTCCAGTGTCCTGGGCCATCGGTGGTTCCAGCCACAGTCCTCTGTAGTCCGCCCATCTTTTCCATATCTTAAAATGTTTCCGAGGGCATCCCCTGGCCTCAAAGACAGGACGCTCCAGCCCCATGCAAAAGTCCAACCCCCGTCTCCAAACTTCCAGTAAAGGGGCCCTGGCTATATCGCCCTTAGCTACAGTGAGGGCCAAGACCAGTAGGTGGCGTTTGTATATGTTGCCCCCCACCTGTTCCATAACGTGCAGCAAGCCGAGTTGCGGTGTTCGGGGAAGGTCCCAGCCCAAGACCTCAGCCAAGCAGTCCCAGACACCCATCCAGTATCTCGCCAGATTTGCACACGACCACACAGGGTGGACAAACGTCCCAACCTCCCGTCCGCACCTCAAGCACTCAGGGGAGGCAATCAAACCTGCTTTCCACAGCCGTTCTCTGGTAAAATAGGCCCTATGTAAGTATTTAAACTGAATAAAGCGGAGACGCATCGCAATGGCAGCCCCCCTAGGGGCCTCCAGGGCCTCCCTCCAGTCCTCCTCTTCGAGAGCTCCAGCATCCCTCTCCCACGCCGCGCGTAGTCCATCCAGGGAGGAGGAGCAGTGTGTGACCAGGGTCTGGTATATATTGGAAATTTTCTTTTCTTCCAATTCCCCCATAAACACCTTGGCCTCCAGGGGGCTAAACTCGGGCAGGGACTCTAATCCCACCAGCGAGGGAGATAGTGCATGGCGCAGCTGCAGATATTTAAAGAATTGGGTCTTGGGCATGGCATATTCCTCCCGCAAGATCTGGAAAGACTTAAGGGTGGTGCCCCTCATGACGTGGCCGAGCGTAGAGATGCCAATAGCGTCCCAGCCCTTGAATCCCTGTAGGGACGCCAGCGCCGGTAGACGACCGTTTTGCCACAGCGGGGTCTCCCTCGTCAATTTGTTCCACCACCCCATGCGGCGCAGAGCTGCGCGCCACACACGGAAGACATCACTGTTTTATTTTAATCATAATTCTTATGATTTTTCTTCATGAGAAGTACTTCATTCAACAATCTTCTCTTTTGTCATATTGCCCAATGCATTTCGGGTCAGAACAAAGAGGTGACCCTTCGTCAGGGGCCTATAAATAGCAAAAAACAGGACCTTAGCATTTCTAGTCATCATCATATTATCTGACACAACTACTTGTATGCAAAGAATATATATAAAAGGGATAGCGTAAATGGTTCATTGTTAGGTAAAATATGAAAATATTGATCACCGTGTATACAGAAGGTTGTGAACAAATTTGGTGCTCGGTGTTCTAATACATTCAGTGTTCTGATACAGTTTTAATGCCAACCGAGATGGTTTTTGACGGATTCGGTGCTCGAATACTCGCAGAATTCCTAATTTCAAAGTGCTCGAGTGCGGGCTGATTGATAACGAAAAATGTGAATCGTGATGTTTAACGAGGTGATTTGGGGCGGATTCAGTGCTCAGTAAGGTTGTTCAGGTTTGTGATCACTAAGTACTCGAGAGCAAGATTATTTAAATCGGAAAAATATTAGTAAAGTTCCTCGTTCTACTTACTCGTGCAAGAGAAGAGTCGAGTGCCGGTGTCTATCCTAGTTGCTTAACTCGCCGCGATTGGATGCAGGGTTTGGGTGTTACTTAAAGCGACCGTGTTCGTGGTCACGTGATAAACGGGAAGTGTACAGTTTGTTATGGCGATTCGCTTTCAACAATCACTCAAAATCAATCAAATTTTTTAAAACTATGTGGGAGGTGATATTGGCAAATCGGCTACAAGAATGTTATATATGATAGTTTCCACATTGTATATAGTCAGGGAAGAAGTATACCCTATTATTAGACGTTATGCATTTATAGAAAGCATGCAAATTCAATCCCGTCATTGAGTCCTAAGGGCTGTAGACTATGAAGTTTTTTAATCCAAAAGAACTCTGTTTGTAGTCTTAGTTTTACTGGATCTATGTTGCAGCGTTGTTTCACCACTTCCAATACCGTAAATTTTAATTGTGAAATTTGATGTCTTGCTTCCTGCCAATGTGTTGCCACTGTTGATGTTTTACTTTGTGCCCGAATGTTGCTCTAGTGTTCTGTGATTCGCACTTTTATTTTGCGTTCTGTCTGACCAACATATAATTTTCCACAAGGGCATTTGATGGCGTAAATCGTGTTTTTAGTATCACAAGTGCTATTGTGGTATAAATTGATTTTGTGACCCTTTGTGGGGTGCAATAGGGTATTCCCCTCATTCGAGCACTGAATCCGTCACAAACCATCTTGGTTGGCATTAAAACTGTATCAGAACACTGAATATATTAGAACACCGAGCACCAAATTTGTTCACAACCTTCTGTATACACGGTGATCAATACTTTCATATTTTACCTAACAATGAACCATTTACGCTATCCCTTTTATATATATTCTTTGCATACAAGTAGTTGTGTCAGATAATATGATGATGACTAGAAATGCTAAGGTCCTGTTTTTTGCTATTTATAGGCCCCTGACGAAGGGTCACCTCTTTGTTCTGACCCGAAATGCATTGGGCAATATGACAAAAGAGAAGATTGTTGAATGAAGTACTTCTCATGAAGAAAAATCATAAGAATTATGATTAAAATAAAACAGTGATTTACAACTGAACACCAGTCTCATGGATTTAATCACATCCATGCTACAGCAATTCCTCCTCTGTGCTGCAGATCCATGATTCCCATTGTTCATGACGAGGTCAGCTCATCATGAGCACACAAGCAGTGTACTGCATGACGAGCTGAGCTCGTCATGAGCATGGAAGGGGTTAATAAAGTGATTGAAATACGTTTACATAAGAGGAAAAACCTTAGAGTTTTATGTGAAAGAAGAGCGCAGGCCTTCCGAGAAGAGGTTGTTCCCCTGCCCATATAGTACTGCATTTGATAAGGCACGGCAGGCACCGTGCAACAGACCTAGCGCCTGACATGAAAAGGATACATTTTTTAATTAATCAAAACAATTTTGAGTGCAACAAGACAACATACTTTACTACTGTCTTTCCATAAGTCGAAACCTTGTTCAGACAACTGGGCAATAAAGGAAGCACAATAGATCTGTTTGGTGTTTGTCAACATATTTTTTTGTGCTGGTGTAGTTGCAACCTTATAGTAATATGAGCCTGGGTCTGACGTGTTAAACCCTGAAAAATATGGACATTTTTGTACAAATGTTTTTGAACTGCTTTTTGGCAGTGTTGGGAAATGTTCCCATTGGTGATATGTGAACACATTCCTGGGGTTAGCAGATTTATGCAGAAAGCGATGAACATAATGTTGAGCGCAATACATTTTTCAAAGTCTGACTTGTCGCCTAACATTTCATTATTAGAAAAAGCAGCAGATTTCTCTAAATCATAAAACATAATATTTACAGTATCATAATCCAAATAATCGGAAAATTACTGGAGGTAATGATATCACTCAATGATGTTTTAAATAAATGTGGTATTTTTAAAAGTTCAGTCGGGCCAAATATATCGAAATCAACCTTGTCCCATACTATACCATCAGGTATAGGAACTGCTGTAATGTTCACCGACGATAGGTCTCTTCTTTCACGATGTGATGGTAGGTGTGGTTTCAGGATCACATTCACTTTTTGTGCTGCAGAGCTTTCTCGAAGATAAGTTCCATTAATAAGCATACTAAAAATGATTACTAGGCCTATCCAGAAAAGAAAGAAAAGTATTCCTGTAGATACTCAGAGTTCCACCAAAGGTGATACCAGGTAAGTCTTTTTAATTAAGTTCAGAAAATATTTAAATCGCTGTAGACGAGGTGGAGGCTGGACAGGTTTGAGTGGAGGACCATCCCCTGCTGCTGCAACAGAAGATCCTCCCAAAGAGGCAGCCGGATCGGGGGATCGATGGTCATGCTGAGTAGCTCGGGATACCAGTACCTTTGTGCCCAATCCAGAGCCACAAGGATGACTTGGGCCCGGTCGCGCCTGATCTTCTTCAGCACTCTTGGCAGAAGTGGTATACGCGGAAAGGCGTACAAAAGACCGCAACTCCACTTGTGACGAAAAGCGTCGCCGAGCGAGTGCCGCCTTGGAAATTACAACACACAGAACTGCTGACATTGCGCATTCTCTTCGGTGGCAACTAGATCTAACCAAGGCTTTCCCCACTGCAGAAAGAGACCTTGCGCCACGTCCGAGTTCAGACACCATTCGTGATCCATCATGCACAGACGGCTGAGTTCGTCCGCCCTGGCATTTAGAGAACCTGCCAGGTGTTTGTTGCAGTACCACATGGTGGTGATGTTGTCCATGAACACCTACACTACACTCCCCCGGACAGACGGAAGGAATGCTTTCAGTGTGCGCCGGAACGCCCGACGCTCCAAAAGGTTGATATGGAGCCGAGACTCCGCCGGAGACCAGAGGCCTCTGATATCCGCCTCTCCCATGTGGCCCCCACATCCCAGGAGGGACACATCCGTCACCACTGTGTGCTCCAATTGGGGAAGGAAGAGGGATCTGCGATTGACTCAATCGCGATTCGTGAGCCACCACTGCAAGTGTCGTGCAGTGCCCTCTGAGATCTGCATGTGATCGGACAGGTTGTCCTGATGCTATGCCCACAGGAACTTCAGGTCCCACTGCAGAGCCCACAAATGCCATCTGGCATGTTGTACCAGCAGAATGCAGGAGGCCAACAGACCAGGAGCCAGTGGGTCATCCTGACTGAAACCCGGGATAGAAACTAAAAGATTGGAATCATAGCCTGAATATCCCGAATCGCTGCTTGGGAGATAAGACCCAAAACTGCGTTGAATTTAGAAACCCTCCGATGAAGGGGAGCTTCTGAGATGGACTCAGGTGGGACTTCGGCACATTGATGGAAAACCCCAGCAAGTGCAGGAGGCCGGCCATACTCTGAAGGTGGGTGACGACTGCCTGGGACGAGCCCGCCTTCAACAACCAGTCGTCGAGATAGGGGAAGACTGACACCCCTGACCTGCGCAGATGAGCTGCGACCACCGCCATTTACTTTCGTGAACACCCAAAGGGCACTGGTAGGGCCGAAGAGGAGCACAGCAAACTGAAAATGCTCCTGGCCTACCGTGAACCGCAGGTAATGCCGGTGCGCCGGCAGGACGCGATTGTGAAAATATGCGTCCAACGCTACCATCCAGTTTCCAGGGTCAAGGGCAGCCAAGACCTGAGCCAGAGTCAACATCTTGAACTTGTCCTTCCAGAGAAAGCGATTGACGTCCCTGAGGTCCAAGATGGGGCGCAAGCCCCCATTGTCCTTCTTGGGGACCAGAAAGTAGTCGTAATAACAATCATGTCCTACTTCTGGCCCAGGAACACACTCAATGGCCCCCTTGGCCAAGAGGGCCGCGACTTCCTGTTGGAGAAGTGCAAAGTGATCCCCCGACATGCGGTAGAACCGAGGAGGCATGGCCGGGGGAGTAGACTCAAAGGGTAGAGAGTAGCCCCTCCGGATGAGCTGCAACACCCAATTGTCGGAAGCGACAGAACACCAATGGAGAAGGTGATGACGAATCCTGCCACCCACTGGGGTGGGATGCGACCCGAAGCTCAGACTAGGAAGGCTTCGAGGTAGACGTCGCTGGGCGGAGGTGGACTGAATCTCACGCCGGCCCCCGGAGCCACTGCGGCAGCCGCCGCCGCACCCACGGGCCCGCTGAGTCTGGTTCTGCACAGACTTCTGGCTTAACAAACGGATAGGGGTGCCTCTGCCAAGGCCACAAAAGGAATGAAACGTGGACGTGGCCGGTCACGTGGAGGAAAGGCCCAAGGACTTGGCCGTAGCTCAAGAGTCCTTAAAAAACTCCAGTGCTGTGTCGGGCTTAACACCAAATAGGTGAGTGCTGTCAAAAGGCATGTCCATGAGCGAGCTCTGAACATCCAGGGAGAACCCAGTGGACCTCAGCCAGGCGTGGGGCCAAAGCGCCATGGTCATGGAAATTGCCCTACCAAGGGCCACAACGAATGGCAAATCTAGCAGCGTCTTTACCCTCAGCCACAGCCTGAGACAGCACGGTCTGGACCTCCTCCGGGCACAGAGGCAACATAGCCACGGAATACCACAACGAATGGGAATAGCGGCCCAGAAGGCATGCGTGTTCACTGACCGCAATCCTAAGCTGGCCAAAGAGAACAACTGCTTGCCAAACTGCTCCAATCTCTTAGAGTCCTTATCCGGCAGAGCCGTGGGAAAGGCACTCTGGGACGTAGAAGCCTGAATGACCAGACTTTCGGGTGTAGGATGAGTGGTCAGAAAGGCAGGGTCACCCGGTGCCGGGCGATGACGCCTGGTGACGTTCTTATCCACAGGGGCCCCTGTTGCGGGCCATCACCAAGTGCCCAACAAGACGTCGGTGAGGGCATCATTAAAGGGCAGCAGTGACGCCGAAGAAGTGGACGCCGGCTGGAGCATCTCAGTGAGGAGGTTTGTCTTCAGGGTCTCCGAGAGGAGTCACTTGTTTCTCGCACATTTTTTCTAGTAAGAATTCAGTCCAACACGAGTGTGTGGATGTTTGCGACCTACTCTTTTGGGTCACAATATTTGTTGTTCTGTGGTACTGTCGGGGAGAACAGGTTTGTCTTTTAACGTAGGCGGAGTACAGTGCATCATCTCCTTATAAATTGTATAAGAGAGGGATTGGGAGCTAGATATATTGACTGCCCCATCGTTACAGTCACTGATATGCCTTGACGCCTTGGGACTGGGTCTATTGTTGTAGTAAAAGTTTTGAGTGGAGGGCGACCCTTTCCTTATTCCCTCTTAGCTCCTATTGAGTGTTTGATTGCGGTTGCTCCGCCAGGTAATACTGTTCTAGGTTTGGAGCCACGAGGCCCTCCTGGTCCGTGGGCAAGGAGAGCATTCTCACGTCACTCAATGTCAAGAGCTGCCTAAAATGAAGTCTCTGACCAATTTCTCTAGTGCGAGGAAAAAAGAGGGGGGAATGTTTAGTGGCAGGTTCACCAAATAATATAGAAACCTTGGGGGGATCAACATTTTGGTAAGGGCCACCATGGGCCAACCTTGGCAGGATCACCATTTTGGAAAAGGCACTCTGGCACGTAGAAGCCTGAAGACCAGACTTACCTTATTTTGGTAAGGGCCACGCAGCTGGTCACCAACAGTTGAAGTGCTCCCCAGAATGAGATTTGAAAGCGGACAGCCGTCGACGCTCTTCTCAGGTTACCATCTAGGTGCCCGTTGGCTGTCTATATATTCTTATTCCTAGATAGCAGAAAGTGTCTACTTGCCATTTCATGCACACCCAATTAAGGACATTTACCGGCTCCTGCCACCTCTCATTGAAGGGGTGTAAGCGTGATTTGGATGCGTTAACTTTTAGTCCCGATAGCGAGGCAAAGTTCCCAAAAATTTGAGCCAGTCTTGGGGAAATTGAGTGCATGTTTCTGATGTATATTATTATTATTTTTTTAAATCTTTATTCGTGACTGTACACAAGGATCACAACAATTGCAGGATCTCTCATACATTCAACAGTCACGTTTTTTTCTTTTCACCCCAACAGTTGACAATGGCGAGGACTGTATTTTCAGCGCCTCATCAGGTAACATTATCTATACAAAAACATTTCTGTCCTCCATTATATACTACGTGTCTCTCCCCCAGACGGGAAGTCTGCAATGTTCATCCATTGTCATCGCAAATAACTGAAAACAACATTTCCACCCCCCTCCCCCTCCCCAACATTCCCCTCGCTGTACCCTCCCCTCTCCTGGTCGCTGTAATCGCCTTTCGAGGCCTCCCTCCTGGCACTTATTACAGTCTATTATACTGCGGGACTGGGGGTTTATCATGAGCACGAACTCGTACCCCAGTATCGCCCACTACTGACGTTCTACACTCAGTGTGTCCCTTGCGGTCTATCTTCCTGGGACGGCAATAGATCCAACCCGTCTAGTTCCAACAACATAACCTCCCAATCCATTGCTATGGGACGCTTCCGTTGCCCCTTCCCCTCCTCCCTTCTAAGGCTGCACCCTCTGCCTGACCCCATTTCACGACATCTTTCTGCCACACCGCTGCACTACGGGCCCTGGGGGATTTCCATCTCATTGTCAATACCCTAACTGCTAGAAGGCGAGCCAGGTCTATGAATCTCAGTTTAGCCTTCATTGCTTTAAAACGTTTGCGGAATCCCACAAGACAATATAGGGCCTCTTCCTGTATCTGCATGTGTGTAATCCTTTGTAGTGTCCGGCATATCTCCGCCCAATATCCCCGCAGTTGTGGGCAAGACCACAGCATGTGGATGAAGCCCGCCTCGTCTTCTTTACAGCGCGGGCAACAGTGGGGGGAGTCTGGGAACATTCGGTGGATCCTCTTAGGAGTTAAATATGCCCTATGGAGCACCATGGCCTGAATACATTTAAATTTCACGTTACATGATACCCGTTTAGGGTGCTCAAGTATAATCTGCCAAGCTTTATCAGTCAATTCCTCCTCTGTGCCCTGCGCCCAGGTGTCCCCAAGTGTAGTAAGTGAAATTGCTGCGTGTTCCCAGACCCCTGTGTATAACCAGCGCACCAAGTGTCCTCCTGTGTCGATGTGATACATCAGATGCACCAATTCGTGTTGTAAAGGTTTGAGTCATTGTGGCGCCCAGGTGTTCCGAATATAGTGAGTCACTGTAGCGTGTAATAAATATAATCTGGGAGGGGCCCCCGTGGTCTGTACAAAGACATCGGGATCAGCAGGACCTCGTCCCCAAAGAAAGCCCCAATCTCCTCTATCCCCGTCTCCGCCCAATGGCGTAGTGTAAGCCGTGTGAGCCTACCTTGTGGTGTCGGGATACCTAATAAGGGAATATTCTCCGCATACGGTGTCACCGATGCGGTATATGACAGAGCCTTTCTCCAGCATATCAAGGCCGTACGCAAAAGTGGATGACAGTCCTGAGGGAGCTGACTCCTCTGCAACAGCAAGTTATGGAGGTCCCCCGGGTCCAGTCGGTCTGTCGTGAGGTCAATCTCATGTACGTTTCTGCCAGCGACCCAGTAGGAAAGCCACTGAAGCTGGCTGGCGTAGTAGTACCAGCGGAAATCCGGGACTCCCAGGCCTCCGGCTCTGGCCTCCAGCTGGAGTTTACGGAGACTGATGCGTCTCCGACCGGCCCCCCATATTAGGGTAATCAGTATGGTGTTTAGGGTATTAAAAATATGTTGAGGGAGGAGCACAGGCAAATTTACAAAATAATATAATAGGCGAGGGAGCAAAACCATCTTGGAGATCGCAATACGACCCATGACAGACAGGGGCAATGAGGTCCAGAATCCAACACTACTGCGGAGTCCGGTAATAGCTCATTTTATATTGCCATCTATTTGGTCCACCGGCGTCCTATACTCCTGAATTCCGAGGTATATAAAGGTGGTCTGTGCTACCGGAATCCAGTGTGTTCCAAAACGTATGGAAGGGGGGTGCAGTGCCTCCCGAAAATAAAAGCCAATCGATTTTTCGGGGTTAATGGCCAGACCTGACACCTCCTCGTACCGACAAAAAATGTCGTAAAGTACCGTGTGGTCCGCTTCCAGATCACGGAAATATAACAGAATATTGTCCGCATAGACTGATATCAAGTGGTGTGTCTCTTTAATCGGGATGCCCATCTGATTCATATGAGTACGAAGGGCAATAGCCAGGGGTTCTATGGCCAAGACAAATAAGATTGGGGACAGGGGGCAGCCTTGTCGGGTACCCCTGTACACTGGGTAACACGCCGAAACGTATTGTCCCGTACGCGCTCAAGCCGTGGGGTCCGTGTATAGCAAACGGATCCATCTCAGCAAAGATTCTGGGAAGCCAAAGCGTTTCAGGGCTTCAAACATGAAGGTCCACGACAGGGAGTCAAACGCTTGCTTCAAGTCCAGTGCTATGCAACTTGCTCGAGTTAATTCCTGCGGTGAAGCCGTCATCAGCGCATGTAGCCTTCGCGTATTCAGAGATGTACTATGCCCCGGGAGGAATCCACACTGGTCCCAATGTACAAGGGCAGGAAGGTGGCATTGTATGCGTAGGGCTATGGACTTGCTGAGGATTTTATATTCTGTGGAGAGCATAGACAAAGGTCTATAATTTGCCATCTCCAGTGTATCCCTGCCCGGTTTAGGCATTGACGTTACCAAGGCCTGCATTGTCGATATTGGTAAATGCCCTTCTTCAAACGCCGACCTATAGATTTTTTCCAGGACTGCCACTTAGGGTCTCCGCATAGGTTGAGTAAAACTCTACGAGGAGCCTGTTCATACCCGGCGTCTTGTTACGGTTGAGATGCTTGATGGCAGCACGTACCTCATAATGTGTGGTGGGCCGTCTATCGCCTTTTGTGTGTCAGCCGTTAAGGCCGGGAAGGGAAGGTCGCTCAGGAACTCAGTTACCTGTGCTGGGTCTTCCAGGCCAAGGGGAGCATATAAGCTCTCAAATGGTCATGGAATGCCAGATTAATCTCGGATTGCGTGTGGACGAGGGTGCCCTGCGAGTTGTATATTCGGGTGATTGCCGGCGGGTCTGGTCCGTCCCATACTAGACAGGTCAGCAGAGTGCCCGATCTATCTGCTTCAGTGTGCTGCAGACGCAGGTATGCGCTATAATCAATAGTCCGTAGTGTTTCCAATACCTCCGCATGTAGTTCCCTCTTTTTCCCCAGATCCATGCTAGCCTCCTGTTCAAGCACCCTCAAACGGTCTTCCACCTCACAGAGTTTTTTGTGTATCTCCTGTCTAGCTCCTACCAGCTGGCCTATCGCCGCTCCCTGTACCACTACCTTCATGGCATCCCACACCACCAAATTGGAGGAGGCGGAATCCCAATTTTCCTCGAGATAATTTGTTAGAGTTGATAGAGATGCCTGGAAGGGGCCATCCTCTAGGAGGAGTGGGTTGAGCCTCCAGGTAGGCATCGGGGTCGGTACTCTGCCCCAGAGAAGAGTAATCGTCAAGGGTCTGTGATCGGAGAAAGTTTTTGCCAAGTACTCCAAATCCCCAACCTTCGTAATTAAAGTACGGGAGCACATGAACCGATTTGGGTGTGTAAATTAGGCACCGAGGAGTAAAAGGAGTACTCCTTATGTGCACGGTGTAGCTCACGACAGGCATCTGCTAATCCCCATCCGTCTGCCCATGCCGTGAACAAGTCAGTCAATTTTACTGCTCCCATTGCCTGAATGGGGGGGGGTGTTGTTAGGACACGGATTTAGTATCATAGAGACTAGCCCTGATATCTAAAATAGTGTCTCCTCTTTGTCATGTTTCCAGTAATTTTGAGACATTCCCTTATGACCTGTCTCATGTAGGTAGTTTTGAGACGCTCCCTAAGATGCTTAAAACACACATCCACCCTTACATTGTTGCTTGGTTTACTGATCCGATCCCTTGGTGAAGTCCACGCCCCCTTTCCTTATCTCCACGCCCCGTTCCTGAATCCATTTCCTGTTCCTGACTTTTGGCGTTTTGCTGGTTTGCTGCCGTGTCCTGATGCCCTGCTACGGCTATTTTCCCTTTTACGATACCGCGATCCCATTCTGGTACATACATCCCGCCAGGTTAGTTAATGCAGGCTGCAGAGCTACACGCCGCGTTTTCAGCGTTTGCTCTACTTTATTTCTCGGCGGGCTTCATCCTGTGACTCCCGTTGTTCGCCGAGAGCCGGAGCCTGGTGTCCTTTCAAAGCCTAGTAGACTGCGTGTTGGTTCCGCTGTGATTCCTGAAAGCGGACAACACGCCCACTCAGTTCCCCTATCTCGTTCCCTCCCCGAATGAACATTAACTTTATTTCCCTTTGTCCCTGAGGAGTGCGTGTTGGTTTAGCTTGATTACTGAAGCCGGAAAACGCGTCACCATTGTTCTGCTGGCACTCCCATACTAGCCGAACAGTGTCATTATTTCCCTTTGTATTGTGAGTACAGGCTAGTTCTGCTTGAGTCCAGTGGCAGGACATATAGCCTTCTCTATTCTATTCTAGACGCGCGGATCATCCGATACTCTGAACATATCCGGTTCGCTGGCACGCAGAAAGAAAAACGCTATACCTCGATGCTACGAGTTTTAACCTAACCAAGAAATATTTTTAACTGATATCCAGATCAAGATAGCGTATGAAAGAAACCCAAATAAGAAAATTACAAGGCCCCTGCCAAACACAAGAAAAGCACCAAAAGTTAAGAAGTATACCACTGTCTGATAGAGATGCAAAACAGGATTTTCACCTTTGTTCTGAAAAGAGAATAAGTGACGTCCTGAAGAATTAAAAAAAAGGTAGCTCCACCTGTCTTATCATTACGGGGGATACCAACCAAAATAAAGGATATACCATCCTGGAAAAAAAGATATACAATACTGATGAACCCCACGTATACAGCGGTCCTGATGAAGGTGTATACATATCAGTTGAGAACACCGAAACGCGTCGACGCATTATAAAATAGAACCCAGCCAGATCCCAAACAGAGAATAGATATACCTGGATTTTGGTTACTGTGATCCTAATTACCATTTGTATACTTGTGTATCATATCTACAAGAGGATACTGGGTCATGCCTAAACAAGAATAGGGAAAACGTATTACCTATGGTGGAAAGGGGTTGTTTTGTGGAACTTAGTAGAATATATTTTGTGTAACTCTTATGACCGTTCTTTGCTTTTTTTCTTATATCAATGTATTTTTCCATTTGTAAATTTGCACATGTACATATTCTCATGTATTAGAGTTGACAAAAGTGTATAACAAATTGTTTTTTTATGTACTACAGACATAGGTCTGTTTTTTAACCTTGGATACAAAGATTTTAATAAAAACATAAAGACTGTAAACGTCATATTTTCGTGTTGGCTTGATACTGTATGATAATTGTAAGGTCTGATTGATTTGTATGCATAAAGATAGAAGGTACAGAGCAATTAGTACACAGTCCAGGGATTTTCCTTTGGCTCAATTTGTCGATAGTACCCTGTTCCCTGGAACTCAGTAGGGTCTTCTCTTTTTTGTGAACGAATAGGAAAATAGCGCCTGAAGCCAGAGATCAGCAGCGCGATAGCGCGATGGTACAGATAATTTAAAAATAATTTAAAAACATTATAAAAGATACTATGAGGAACATCTTTATAGGACCGCTCCAAGATGAGCATTTCGCCAGGTCAGTTATCCATCAGCTCGTCCGCAGCTCGGGCGTGACTGTGGGGAACAGGACCACACTGTGCTCGGAATCAGAATGCAGGGTACCATCATTAGAGTCCGTTGCGATTTTCCCTGTGTCCTCTCGGAACGCACCAATCATTGCCAGCGCTCCAAGTTGTTCCTTCTTCTGCTGCTCCCGCGACGGGCCTTGCCGGCTTGCCCTCTTTCCCGTCTCTGGAGATCTTCTATTGTCGCAGCTTGAGTCTCCTCTCGAGCCACTAGCAGTCGTCTCTTGGGTGGCATCCGGACTCTCATCGATACCCATCTCCTCCAACCATTCTTCTACGTCCGAGGGGCTCTCGAAGAAGTGTGTTTTCCTCCAGTGTATGACCTTCAAGTGAGCAGGGAAGAGAAGTGCGTATTTCAGCTTAGCCTGCTGAAGTTTTTTCTTAACCTCCAGGTATGATGATCGCTGTTTCTGCACTATATTCGTATAGTCTGGGTACAGGGACACTCTTTGGTTCTCGTACTGTATGAGGGACTTCTCCCGGGCCCGTTGCAGGAGAACATCCCTGTCCCGGTAGTTCAGAATTCAAACTATCAAAGGGCGGGGCGGGCGGCCGGGCCGGGGTCGACCAGTCAGAATCCTGTGTGCACGTTCCACGCAGAAATGTGGTGACAGACCCTCCGTCGTGATCTGGTCACGGAACCATTGTTCCATAAAGTCTGCAGCAAGCGCCCCCTCACAACGTTCCGGCAAACCTATGACTTGAATATTACTGCGGCGGTTACGCCCTTCCGCATCCTCCACATGGTCCATTAGGGAGGTGACCTGTTGCTGCAGCTGTTGGATGGAGGTGGAGTGATCCTCCACCGTTGGGGTAAGATCAACAATGGCGAGTTCCTGGTCCTTCACCCTGTCCGCCAGCTTATTATATTCTGCCTTCAGGAGAGAAAAGTTTGTGGTAAGCGCCCCCAACTGCTGCTCCATCGCCGACCTAGATTCTCTTATCTCTTGCAGGATGAGGTCCAGTTTATCCACTTGTTGTTCTCCGGCAATGGCAGTCTCTGTGGTTCCCGACCAGGCTCCTCCATCTCCAGCCCCCACCGCATCGCGGGACCTCTCCGGGTCCCCCAGGCCCTCCGTTAACTTTGTACCTTTCCGCACCATGGTGTCCCTTGGATGGGTCAGACCTCACCCAAATACGTGATAGTGTCTTGGTGGCAACACCGGTACAGAGGTTGCTCTCTCTTGAATGTATCAGCGGTCAGCACTCCAGAGGCACCCCAAATCTAGCAGGCTGAAGTGGAAGGGTCAATGTACAGCATGGCGGGCAACGTGGGGGTGAAATGACAGCCAAGTAAATGTCTCTGAGCCTGAGGCCTCTCCAGCCGCGCTGCCAGGTCGTGGCCCCAGCACGTAGTATTGACCGCCACTGGGCCGTACCCTTTCAGGATCGAGCACCAGCCGGCAGGCGGTGCTCCAAGGAACACTGCAGTAATGGCCGAAATCCGAAGCCACACAAGCCCACGTCAGAAGGACTGCCACTATCTGCTCCCGGCCCACACTTTCGGGCCCACTCCTGCCAATCCGCTAGTATAGGCCCCTGTTGGACCCGGCCTCGTGGCGTGGTTCCCCCCCCCCACCCCGCGACTCAGCTCCCCGTTAGCCCAGCTCCATACCTAGAAACCCCTAGCTGCCCTGCCCATGTCCGACCAAACGCCCATTGCCCGCATCGGCCTGTCCCCGGCCACCCTTCCAACCCGCACGCCCCAAACCCGCAAGGCCCCATAGGCCCATCGGCAGCCATTTTCCCTTCTCGAGATTCCTGATGCCCTGGGCCTAGCATGACCCCAGCCCCAGCGCAGCGTAGGCTCCAGACGCGCCAGCCCCCGTTGGGAGGGTGAGGGCTACCCTAGTAAGAGAAGGCGAGGAGTTTCGATGGCACCTCCGGCCTCCCCTGAGAGACTGGTTTCGGTCACACCTCTGGTCTCCCCCCTGAGGGCCAGTTTCGATGTCACCTCTGGCCTCCCCGAGTGCTGGCTCCAGACCTGCTGGGCATCTGGGAATTCCAGGACGCATCCTCAAAAGGATCAAAGAACCAACCGCCGGACCTCACCCATGGACTGCCCCCACAGCCTCGGAACCCCGCCTGCAAGGGTCCGGACATCAAAGGGTCACTGAACTATATCAAGGGTAGCCCCGGAACTAGCGGGCAGTTGTATCTTGGACAAGGAAGCCCTGCTGATCTGATCGCGGCTGACTGAACCTCGTGAACTCTTGAGCCCTGCTGTCGCGGCTCGTTCTTGGAACTGAACCATCGGAGCCCTGCTGACCTCGTCGCGGCTCGAGCTTGAACCTTGAAGACAACTACGGAACTCTCTGAGCCCTGCTGACGTGGTCGCGGCTCCTCCTGAACTTCCTCCAGAGCGAGCCCTGCTGACGCTGACGCAGCTCGAGGAACCTTCTAGTCCGGCTGGACTATCGAAGTGACCAACCCGAGAAAATCATCCTCAAGTGAGTAGGGTCACCAGTGCGACTATCACCTCCCGTATCCCCCCGGCTCGAGGATTGAGAGCTGTGCGCAGGGTACGCTACGTACTGGCCTACGACACTAAGACTGTCCCGCTACCCTCTCCCTAAAAACTTGAGACTCTTTGCGATCCCTCGATCATTGTACCTAAGTGTGATTTTACTTTTCTTCGTGATTATAAAGAAGTTGATAATCTATCCTTCGGTGTTGTGTCTGTTCATAAGTGGGGTGTGGTCCTCGTGTGTACGATTCGCTACTTGAGGTCTTCCCCGGTGGAGATCCCTCACAAGGCTCGGCATTATTGGTGGGAGAGGTGGGTCACGGATGAAATGGGTAGACATAACCCGACCTCTGGGATCGCCCCTTCTAACAGCCCCGCTGTGAGGGGGGGTCTGACCAGGCCAACCGCACTGTCTCTCCGTCGGCTTCAGACAATGTCCATTGACCCTCGGCCTGCCCTGGAGCAACCGCCGCCTTCACTCTCCAGGCGGTGCTCCCAGTCAAGTACACCGCCAGGGACTAGTACACTTGCATAATCTGCGCACCACCGCGACTGCCGCACATATCTCAGACCGTGGGGGGTCTCCGGGGCCCCCAGCTCAGGGCGGGCTCCACAGACTCAGGGCCGGGTTATGCCGGCCGGTCCACTGCACCACTGCACCAGCTCCGACCTCCGTTGCCCCCACTCCTCACCTCGGATCCGGCCCCACACTGAGGAGACGCCGTCCCAAGAAGTCCTTGGTCGAGGAAAGCGCCGTCGCTAACACCTCCGGGGGCAATCCCCGGCCTCCTCCAGCTGATCACGCTCCAGTCGCCGTAGGCGCCGCCCCTACTCGAGATCCCGGCTTCACAGGCCTCGCACCACGGCAGGCCCGCACCTCACTGGTCGATAACTCCAGCGTGCAAGCCTCTCGGAAAGGGCACAGGACCACCCCAGGGCTCCAGCAGTGTGTCCGGACCTCTTTTCACCAAGTAGGACTACCGCAGCTCTGTCCAGACAGGATCAAGCTCCCAGGTGGACCCGGAGCTCTAACAACAGCCGACCGCCATCGTGGCTGCCTACCCACGCCCCCCCTTCTGATGTATATTATAAGATCATCTGCGTACAATAATATCATGTGTATGCTATCCCAGAGTGGGATGTCCCGGCCTGCCCCAGTGCGGATGGCTTCTGCTAGTGGTTCTATGGCTAGCGAAAATAGGAACGGAGATAGCAGGCTTCCCTGCCTTGTTCCTCTTCTAATCATTATAGAGTCGGATATATATGGGCCTACTCTTACACGCACCATCAACTCAGGGTATTAAAGTCATACCATGTTTATAAATGTACAGTTTATCCTGTAACCTGTTAGCGCAGCGCATAAGTACTCCCATTCCATGCAGTGAAATGCTTTCTCAAGGTCTAGTATTATACATCCAGAGAGCGGCCATTGGAGTGCGAAGTATGTTGCGACTCTAAAAAAGTACCTCAAGTTAAGTGAGGTGCGTCGTGAGGGCACAAATCCATTGCGATCTGCATGCACTAAGGCCGGAACCACAGGCGCCAGTCAGTCATCCAGTATCTTATAGTCTGCGTTAAGAAGGGCTAGCTGGAGGCGCTGACTAAGATGGCCGTTTAGCCCGGGAGCTCCTCGGAGCCTAAACCCTTCGCCCTGAAAACATCCGGCTAAATCCGTTGGGGCTGCACTTCACCGGCATCCCTTAAGTGGTGAGAGGAAGCGGAGCCGATTGACCCTATTCCGGTCCCGATAAGTGCCCCTGGAGCCACGCTGCGTGTCTGAGACCCTGGGCCGGCTGCTGGAGAGAGGCACAGCTGAGCTGCTGGATGGCCTGGGCGCTACGAGAGACCCTGGCTTTGGGGCCTATTTGGAGCTGAGCTGGTGCCTTTATTGAGCGGCCTCGGAGGTGAGGCGCTCCTACAACGGGGCCATAGGCTTGAGCCGTTTCCTGCTGGGAGCCCCATGAACGGCTCTGTGTACCGACAGGAGGCCCCATGAGGCGCATTGTATGCAGCGCGACCGGCTGGGGGTGTGGCCCGCCACGGACTGGGAGCTCGGTGGCGGCCTTCGCAGCCGGGTGGAGAGACGACCATCAGGCACAGCGGAAAGTGCCGAACTCTGCAATAAAGGGGAGCTCCTCGCGTCAGGAGAGCTCCCTGGAGACACTATTGCGAGCCGCAGCGTGAAGGGGAGCAGACGCCTCAGGAGCCATCGCGGCCCCTGGAGAGACTGCGTGGGCCCCTGGGACTGAGGCGCCTGCAGGGCCAACTGTGTACAGGCCGGGAGTCCACCATCACTATAGAGGAGGCCACAGGCAGGCTGCAGCTGGACCTCCTTATCTCCTGTTCGGAAGTGGTGGCTGGTGGAGGCGGGGAGCCTGGTCCCGGTGGAGGTAGGGGCTGTCTTGGGACTCCGGTTTGGCCGAGAGGGCCTGCTTGGTGACAGGGGCCCTGTAGACTGGCCTGGTGGTGATCTTGGCGGCACGGAGTGCATGTGGCTGATCCAGGCGGGGCACGGCACATAGGGGCAGCGACTGAAGGTCCGACGCTGCCTGAGGGAGAAACTGCGCCGCAACTATGAGGCCCAAACAAACTACCACCACGCACTCTAATAAACTGGATAAATATACGGTGCAGAAGGGGACACCCCAGGCAAAAGGCGCGACACCGGACCAGGCCGGGCAAAAAAAAACATTGCTGGCTTCCATCATGGCACCCATACAAACGCTAGGCGCAACCCTGGAGACCAAGATCGATAAAGTCTCTATTGAGGTCAACCTCCTACGCGCAGACCTCGGGAAAACCTTCGAAAAAGCCAAAACGAACGAAGCCGACATCCGAGTGCTCCAAACGTCCACAAAGGCCATGGAACAGAGGATTAACGAACTGGCGCACCAGCACTCAAAGATGGCCGTGCGCCTTGAGGACCAGGAAGGGAGGGCCCGAAGAAGCAACATTTGCGTGGTGGGTGTTCCGGAGGAACTGGAAGGGCCCAGTGTGGAACTCTTTCTAGAAGATCTGGTCCTCAATTTCCTCATACCCAAAAGGCTGTCGAAGATCTGCACCGTAGAGCGCACACACCGTGCGCTGATCCCTAAGCCCAAACCGGGGTCTCCGCCCAGGACAATAATTGCTAAAATCCTAAACGACAGGGATAGGGACGCCATCCTACAAATGGCCAGGCAGGCAAGGGACTTGCATTATGAAAATGCCACAATTTGTTTTTTCCCGAACTTCACGCTCCAAGTGCAGAGGGAGCGGTGCTCTTTCATAGTTGTCAAAACAGCATTGAGGGAGCGAGGATTCAAATATATGATGTTCTTTCCCGCTAAGCTCAAAGTCATAGCTGGGGGCAAATCCCTTTTTTTCACCTCGCCATCCGATGTGCAAGAATGGCTTGATCGGGAATCGACGAGAACTGGAGACACTCAGGCAGCATCGCCAGCTTCGACTGCCGGAAGTTCGGATGTGGACGCACAGAGTCACCGTTCCTGGAGAACAAGATCCGAGAGTCCCCGTTGGGGGACCCTCTGAGAGGGGGCAGAACACTGAAGGCGATCGGACTGCTGGCTTGATCATCCATTAATGTAACTTATTGCGTGTACTGGTGCTGAAGGGCGGGCCAGGCCCCTATCTGCCTGGATGAGGTACTAGCTGCTATCTCTCGCCTTCGCCCTCTCAAATCCCCAGGGCCTGACGGCTTTTCAGCTGGGTTTTACAAAACCTTCAGCCAGCTTCTGGCTCCTGTTCTCACCAGGCTCTTCAATTCCTTTGAGGGCCCGAGCTCCATCCCCCCAGATATGCTTGCAGCCGAGATAGTGGTACTGCCTAAACCAGGTAATAAACCCACACTTTGCTCCGCATTCCGACCTATATCCTTACTTAACCTGGACTTGAAACTCTTTACGAGGGTCCTAGCGGCGTGTCTTGGTCCATGTCTGCCCGGGATCTTGGAACCCGACAAAACCTTCAGCCAGCTTCTGGCTCCTGTTCTCACCAGGCTCTTCAATTCCTTTGAGAGCCCGAGCTCCATCCCCCCAGATATGCTTGCAGCCGAGATAGTGGTACTGCCTAAACCAGGTAATAAACCCACACTTTGCTCCGCATTCCGACCTATATCCTTACTTAACCTGGACTTGAAACTCTTTACGAGGGTCCTAGCGGCGTGTCTTGGTCCATGTCTGCCCGGGATCTTGGAACCCGACCAATCGGGCTTTGTTCCGAACCGCCAATGCAGCCATAACACTAAATGGATACTTCATTTGATTGACAAGGCTCACTTCCAAAATTCGGATTCTGCACTGCTGGCTGTCGACGCTGAGAAGGGGTTTGACCGGGTTGACTGGACCTACCTTCAACAAGTCTTGCGGCGCTTTCGGCTAGGGGACCGCTTTCAGGCCTGGATCGCGAGCTGCTACCACCGTCCTCAGGCTCGAGTTCGCCTAGGCAGCCTACGTTCGGACCCTTTTGAGATCCAGCGTGGCACGAAGCAGGGGTGCCCCCTCTCGCCTCTCCTGTTTGCCCTGTACGTAGAGCCCCTTGCGCAAAAGATTCGAGACAACAATACCATCCAGGGCATGACATTTGGCCGGGAACCTCATGTGATCGGCCTTTACGCCGATGATATCATAGCTGCTCTGGATCGTCCAAACTGCTCTGTCCCCACCTTCCTGACAGAGTTAGAATCCTTCGGAGCTGTCTCCGGCTTCAAAATCAATAGGGGGAAATCCCTCATACTGCCTCTGGGCAAAAATGCCCAAACACGGGCAACTTTACCTGCTTATGAGGGAGGATTATTGTCGACCGCACAACTCCCATACCTAGGCATCACTCTTACTTCATCCACGGAGTCTACGGTGACTCTCAACTACGCGACTCTCTCCTCCAAAATTCGGTCTGATCTCGCGCGCTGGTCCAAGCAACCCCTCTCCCTGCTAGGACGTGTTGCGACATTGAAGATGTCAGCTCTGCCCAAAATTCTGTACATTTTCCAGACCCTTCCGGTGTTCCCTCCAGCTGGCACCATCGCGTGCCTACAAGCTGCCTTTCATCATTTTATCTGGGAAGGCAAGCGGGCACACCTACATAAACGACTAGCATACAGGAATGCGGACGAAGGGGACCTCGGTATCCCCAACCTTTTACAATACTTCCAGGCCGCACAACTCCGATATCTGGTGGAGTGGTTCAGACCGGAATCCGAGAAGCGATGGTTATTTCAGGACAGAGCGATGGCCCAGACATCCCTCTGGAAAATTCCGTTCCTTCCCCGGCAGCATCGGCCACGCTACCTCCTGTGATCCCCTATTACTCGTACCGTCATGCAGGTCTGGAACGCGGTCGCGGTCAAGAAAGGGCTGACTACTTTCCCTTCCACTTACCCCTATCTTGGATAACCCGGAGTTCCCGCCAGGCAATGCTCCTTATGCATTTCCGCAATGGCGTGGCATTAGCTGCCTCTCCACTGGCCACCTCTTTGACTTACAGGGCTTTCTCACCCTCGCTGACATAATCCAGGGCTATGACGTTGTCTCCCCCCACTTCTTTCAGTACTTCCAACTTAGGCACTGGCTCACACATCCAGACATCGCTCCCCTAGTTGGTAGACCCATGACGACTTTTGAGAAATGGCTGGTGACGAAGGACTAGGACAGACATCTTATCTCAGACCTCTACAAAATGCTCACACCCCCCGCTACTTCGGGCAAGATAGCAGGACAGAAGCGATGGGAGGCAGAACTGGGGAGGGCCCTGTCACCCAAGGAATGGAGCTCTGTGTATTATAGAGCCTCTCACACCACTCGCAACACCGCAGGTAGGGAAGCGGCGACGAAGTTGGCCATGTACTTGCATCTCACTCCAGTCTGGCTCAACAAAGGTAATCCAATACGTAGTGCGCTGTGCTGGAGAGGCTGCGGGGAAAAGGGCACCTTGAGTCACCTCCTCTGGGAGTGCCGTGAAGTCCAGGACTATTGGAAGGCGGTCCTGGACGACATTGATTCTACCTTTGATACTGAAATCCATAGATTCCTAGCTTACACCGTTTTAGGCCTACCTAATGCAATCACCTTTCCCCTAAAGTCTCCCAGAGGTCGTCAGATGGGGATCGCCATGCAAGCAAGCAACACAACACGTTCTGTCCCTCTGGGGCTCAAATGCCAGGCCTACTCACACGGGATGGCTGCATAAAATCTGGTTCACCTTGGGAATGGAACGTATCCACGCCACGCTCACACGCTCCATGGCTGCCTATCGGAAGGTATGGCTCCCGTTGCTTTCCCTTCTGTCCAAAGAATTTAACGCGATCACATGCCCCAAGTACCTTCGCTTGCTACGACTCACAGAGACTACACATGACCCCTTGTGATCCTCCGGATGACTGCGATATTTACTACACGAATGCATCCATGATTGTTTCACAGGTTCGGCACACTGGGTGGGGTGGGAGAGGTGGGGGGGGGGACGGGGCGGGAGTTTTGGTTTAGGTTTTGGTTCCTACAATTTCGTTACCTCACCACATGTGACATTTGCAGTCCAGGCACTGTACCTTTGTTATGTCAATTACAACTAGCCAGCTATATGATCTGTAACAAACATGTACTTATCTGTATCGATTGCCTTCATGGCTGATGCATTTCCTTCACATTGTAGTGCCTACTGTTGCTCTTAAAATTAATAAAAACAAATTAGAAATAAAAAAAAAAGAGACATACCTTCCGGTCACACATGGTTGGTGGACATCATTGAGACATTTGGCCTTACCGACCTTTGGCGTTTCAAGCACCCTAAGGACAGTCAATTCACCTTCTTTTCAGGATCTCATCATTCCTTTTCCTGCCTAGACTACATTTTTGCATCTTTACAACACTGCACCGTCATTCGGGAGGCCACCCACTTAGCCCGGGGCATTTCGGACCACTCCCCTCTGCTGGTCCATCTCACTATCGGAGACAAACGGGAGGGTGGCATAGCGCTGATCAATGCCTGGTATCTCCGTAATGCAGACACCCCCAAAACTCTCACGCTGGCGATTGACAGTTATATTGAGGATAACGATGGCACGTTGGACTCCTCGGTGGTGTTATGGGAGGCGTTTAAAACCGTGCTCAGAGGGGAGGCCCTCTCGGCGATTGCGGGCCGTCGTAAGGAGCGGGAGGCGCAGATGGTCAAAATGGAGAGAGATTTACGGGACCTGGAGGCTGCTGTGCTTGCTGAAGGGGATCCGGATATAGCTCACCAGCTGCAACTCAAAAGGGCTGAGTATACGGCGCTGGCCACAGATGCCGCCACAACCGTTCTTAGAGATAGAGAGGGTAGGGTCTACGACCAGGGAGATAAGGCGGGCAAGCTCATAACATGGCTGGATAAAAAACAAAAGGCGCAGAAGGTGGTGGCGGAACTTAAGACCGAGATGGGAGCAGTCATAACCGAATCCCGAGAGATTGTAACGGAGTTAGAGAGGCACTACCAAAAGGTTAATAGTAGAGGGTCGGACCGGCCTGAGGAGGACTCTGTTGATTTGCTGGCAGATATTCGTCTGCCCGCCCTCACAGAGGAAGAGGTGAAACCTTGGAGGCGCCGCTTTCGACGGAGGAGCTGGGTCGAGCTATTTGCGACCTTCATTCGGGAAAAGCCATGGGACCCAATGGGCTCCCCATTAAACTTTACAAGCTTAAATCTGACGGCCTTAGCCCGTATCTTAAATGGATGTTTGAGGAAAGCAAGGAACAGGGAGACCAACGTATCGCCACTATTGTGGCCATCCCGAAGGATGGCAAGCCCAGGGATTCTTGTGCCTCATATAGGCCTATCTCTTTGCTGAATGCTGAACCCAAGATCCTGGCTAAGGTTCTTGCTAATAGGCTCAAGCCAGTCCTGCCTACGCTGGTTCTTCCGGACCAATCGGGCTTTATGCCACATCGCAATACTGCACTCAATCTCCGTCGACTGCATGGCGTTTTGGGGCGCTGCCACACCATTCGAGAGGATTGCAGTGGTGGTATCACTGGATGCCGCCATGGCGTTTGATACCCTGGAGTGGCCATATATGATGGCGGTTGTTAGACTCGGGGGTCTCTGGTTGGCACAGGTATGCACTTGTGACAAACAGGGACCCTCTCCTCTAGTCAGGGTAAGAGAACTACTCCTTTAGAAATAACCCTTGCTCACCCTCTAGGTAGTGTGGCGCGAGCAGACAAGGCTAATCTTCAGGGCGATAGTTAGTTAAGCATTTATGATCACATACAGGAAACCCACTGACCCACCACAAACGGACACCAGTCGTAGGATTGTATCAAAAATATGTAAACTTTATGTAAAAATATAAGCAGGAATATCACAAGACCATATAACGTTTAGCGAAATGAAGGCCACCAGATTTAAATAGGCAATTGTTCGTAAGTGTTCTTGGTTAGCAAGGTACGACGACAGGGAAAACAAACGTTGCGGACCCTGGATCCGATGCGAACTCGGGATAGAGTTCCAATGTACCTTGTGATGAGTGTCCGAGGCGTTTCAGGCGCGGCTACTGGTGAGGGCGGACCCTGGACGAGGCCAATGGTTCTCCGAAGAATCTATCCGGCTCGGAGCCCCCTCGAGGTGCGAGGCGGGTGAGCGGGACGGTGTGGAGGGTTGTGGCGATCCGGGATCTGATGCAGCTCACGGGGCGAGGCGCCGTTCAGGCCTGCGGGGCGTACTACTTCTTAGCACACCAGTTCGTACTTGTGGATCTGTGTGGGGCGTCGTGTTTTCGGGCAGGCGGGTGCAGCACCGGGCCTTCGGTACGGCAGTATGGAAGACCTTCTTGAGGTGCGGCGCGGCCTTGGTACTCAGAAGCGATTCAGAAAAGGGGGCGGTGATGAACAGAGTGTCTGAATTAAGCATACCACTCTTACCCAGGCCAAAGATCAGGGCTTGATCCATCACCGTTATTTAGCTCACTGCACCATCCCAGCTCAGAACCTGGCTATATGCAAATTAGTCTGTCCCTGGCCCAGTGTATCATGGGAACAGGGCAGACCAAACTACCAAGCCAATTCTTCACCAGAAAGGAGACAAGCTTCCGGGGACCGGTTTCTGGCATTTCAGTCGTCGTCGGCCCGGCTTGCTTGAATCCTGATGGTGCAGTGAGCAAGGGACTCATGTCGGAGTATACCCTGCCACACCAATAGTGGCCAAAAACGATTCAGAAAAGGGGGTGGTGATGAACAGAGTGTCTGAATTAAGCAGACCAATCTTACCCAGTCCAAAGATCAGGGCTTGATCCATCACCGTTATTTAGCTCACTGCACCATCCCAGCTCAGAACCTGGCTATATGCAAATTAGTCTGTCCGTGGCCCAGTGCATCATGGGAACAGGGCAGACCAAACTACCAAGCCAATTCTTCACAAGAAAGGAGACAAGCTTCCGGGGACCGGTTTCTTGCATTTCAGCCGTCGTCGGCCCGGTTTGCTTGAATCCTGATGGTGCAGTGAGCAAGGGACTCATGTCTGAGTATACCCTGCCACACCTATAGTGGCCAAAAACGATTCAGAAAAGGGGGTGGTGATGAACAGAGTGTCTGAATTAAGCAGAGCACTCTTACCCAGTCCAAAGATCAGGGCTTGATCCATCACCGTTATTTAGCTCACTGCACCATCCCAGCTCAGAACCTGGCTATATGCAAATTAGTCTGTCCCTGGCCCAGTGCATCATGGGAACAGGGCAGACGAAACTACCAAGCCATTTCTTCACCAGAAAGGAGACAAGCTTCCGGGGACTGGTTTCTGGCATTTCAGCCGTCGTCGGCCCGGCTTGCTTGAATCCTGATGGTGCAGTGAGCAAGGGACTCATGTCTGAGTATACCCTGCCACACCTATAGTGGCAAAAAACGATTCCATCCAGAAAAGGGGGTGGTGATGAACAGAGTGTCTGAATTAAGCAGACCACTCTTACCCAGTCCAAAGATCAGGGCTTGATCCATCACCGTTATTTAGCTCACTGCACCATCCCAGCTCAGAACCTGGCTATATGCAAATTAGTCTGTCCCTGGCCCAGTGCATCATGAGAACAGGGCAGACCAAACGACCAAGCCAATTCTTCACCAGAAAGGAGACAAGCTTCCGGGGACCGGTTTCTGGCATTTCAGCCGTCGTCGGCCCGGCTTGCTTGAATCCTGATGGTGCAGTGAGCAAGGGACTCATGTCTGAGTATACCCTGCCACACCTATAGTGGCCAAAAACGATTCAGAAAAGGGGGTGGTGATGAACAGAGTGTCTGAATTAAGCAGACCACTCTTACCCAGTCCAAAGATCAGGGCTTGATCCATCACCGTTATTTAGCTCACTGCACCATCCCAGCTCAGAACCTGGCTATATGCAAATTAGTCTGCCCCTGGCCCAGTGCATCATGGGAAAAGGGCAGACCAAACTACCACGCCAATTCTTCACCAGAAAGAAGACAAGCTTCCGGGGACCGGTTTCTGGCATTTCAGCCGTCGTCGGCCCGGCTTGCTTGAATCCTGATGGTGCAGTGAGCAAGGGACTCATGTCTGAGTATACCCTGCCACACCTATAGTGGTCAAAAACGATTCAGAAAAGGGAGTGGTGATGAACAGAGTGTCTGAATTAAGCAGACCACTCTTACCCAGTCCAAAGATCAGGGCTTGATCCATCACCGGTATTTAGCTCACTGCACCATCCCAGCTCAGAACCTGGCTATATGAAAATTAGTCTGTCCCTGGCCCAGTGCATCATGGGAACAGGGCAGACCAAACTACCAAGCCAATTCTTCACCAGAAAGGAGACAAGCTTCCGGGGACTGGTTTCTGGCATTTCAGCCGTCGTCGGCCCGGCTTGCTTGAATCCTGATGGTGCAGTGAGCAAGGGACTCATGTCTGAGTATACCTTGCCACACCTATAGTGGCCAAAAACGATTCAGAAAAGGGGGTGGTGATGAACAGAGTGTCTGAATTAAGCAGACCACTCTTACCCAGTCCAAAGATCAGGGCTTGATCCATCACCGTTATTTAGCTCACTGCACCATTCCAGCTCAGAACCTGGCTATATGCAAATTAGTCTGTCCCTGGCCCAGTGCATCATGGGAACAGGGCAGACCAAACTACCAAGCCAATTCTTCACCAGAAAGGAGACAAGCTTCCGGGGACCGGTTTCTGGCATTTCAGCCGTCGTCGGCCCAGCTTGCTTGAATCCTGATGGTGCAGTGAGCAAGGGACTGTTGTCTGAGTATACCCTGCCGCACCTATAGTGGCCAAAAACGATTCAGAAAAGGGGGTGGTGATGAACAGAGTGTCTGAATTAAGCAGACCACTCTTACCCAGTCCAAAGATCAGGGCTTGATTCATCACCGTTATTTAGCTCACTGCACCATCCCAGCTCAAAACCTGGATATATGCAAATTAGTCTGTCCCTGGCCCAGTGCATCATGAGAACAGGGCAGACCAAACTACCAAGCCAATTCTTCACCAGAAAGGAGACAAGCTTCCGGGGACCGGTTTCTTGCATTTCAGCCATCGTCGGCCCGGTTTGCTTGAATCCTGATGGTGCAGTGAGCAAGGGACTCATGTCTGAGTATACCCTGCCACACCTATAGTGGCCAAAAACGATTCAGAAAAGGGGGTGGTGATGAACAGAGTGTCTGAATTAAGCAGAGCACTCTTACCCAGTCCAAAGATCAGGGCTTGATCCATCACCGTTATTAGGTCACTGCACCATCCCAGCTCAGAACCTGGCTATATGCAAATTAGTCTGTCCCTGGCCCAGTGCATCATGGGAACAGGGCAGACAAAACTACCAAGCCATTTCTTCACCAGAAAGGAGACAAGCTTCCGAAGACTGGTTTCTGGCATTTCAGCCGTCGTCGGCCCGGCTTGCTTGAATCCTGATGGTGCAGTGAGCAAGGGACTCATGTCTGAGTATACCCTGCCACACCTATAGTGGCAAAAAACGATTCCATCCAGAAAAGGGGGTGGTGATGAACAGAGTGTCTGAATTAAGCAGACCACTCTTACCCAGTCCAAAGATCAGGGCTTGATCCATCACCGTTATTTAGCTCACTGCACCATCCCAGCTCAGAACCTGGCTATATGCAAATTAGTCTGTCCCTGGCCCAGTGCATCATGGGAACAGGGCAGACCAAACGACCAAGCCAATTCTTCACCAGAAAGGAGACAAGCTTCCGGGGACCGGTTTCTGGCATTTCAGCCGTCGTCGGCCCGGCTTGCTTGAATCCTGATGGTGCAGTGAGCAAGGGACTCATGTCTGAGTATACCCTGCCACACCTATAGTGGCCAAAAACGATTCAGAAAAGGGGGTGGTGATGAACAGAGTGTCTGAATTAAGCAGACCACTCTTACCCAGTCCAAAGATCAGGGCTTGATCCATCACCGTTATTTAGCTCACTGCACCATCCCAGCTCAGAACCTGGCTATATGCAAATTAGTCTGCCCCTGGCCCAGTGCATCATGGGAAAAGGGCAGACCAAACTACCACGCCAATTCTTCACCAGAAAGGAGACAAGCTTCCGGGGACCGGTTTCTGGCATTTCAGCCGTCGTCGGCCCGGCTTGCTTGAATCCTGATGGTGCAGTGAGCAAGGGACTCATGTCTGAGTATACCCTGCCACACCTATAGTGGTCAAAAACGATTCAGAAAAGGGAGTGGTGATGAACAGAGTGTCTGAATTAAGCAGACCACTCTTACCCAGTCCAAAGATCAGGGCTTGATCCATCACCGTTATTTAGCTCACTGCACCATCCCAGCTCAGAACCTGGCTATATGAAAATTAGTCTGTCCCTGGCCCAGTGCATCATGGGAACAGGGCAGACCAAACTACCAAGCCAATTCTTCACCAGAAAGGAGACAAGCTTCCGGGGACTGGTTTCTGGCATTTCAGCCGTCGTCGGCCCGGCTTGCTTGAATCCTGATGGTGCAGTGAGCAAGGGACTCATGTCTGAGTATACCCTGCCACACCTATAGTGGCCAAAAACGATTCAGAAAAGGGGGTGGTGATGAACAGAGTGTCTGAATTAAGCAGACCACTCTTACCCAGTCCAAAGATCAGGGCTTGATCCATCACCGTTATTTAGCTCACTGCACCATTCCAGCTCAGAACCTGGCTATATGCAAATTAGTCTGTCCCTGGCCCAGTGCATCATGGGAACAGGGCAGACCAAACTACCAAGCCAATTCTTCACCAGAAAGGAGACAAGCTTCCGGGGACCGGTTTCTGGCATTTCAGCCGTCGTCGGCCCAGCTTGCTTGAATCCTGATGGTGCAGTGAGCAAGGGACTCATGTCTGAGTATACCCTGCCGCACCTATAGTGGCCAAAAACGATTCAGAAAAGGGGGTGGTGATGAACAGAGTGTCTGAATTAAGCAGACCACTCTTACCCAGTCCAAAGATCAGGGCTTGATTCATCACCGTTATTTAGCTCACTGCACCATCCCAGCTCAAAACCTGGATATATGCAAATTAGTCTGTCCCTGGCCCAGTGCATCATGAGAACAGGGCAGACCAAACTACCAAGCCAATTCTTCACCAGAAAGGAGACAAGCTTCCGGGGACCGGTTTCTGGCATTTCAGCCGTCGTCGGCCCAGCTTGCTTGAATCCTGATGGTGCAGTGAGCAAGAGACTCATGTCTGAGTATACCCTGCCACACCTATAGTGGCCAAAAACGATTCAGAAAAGGGGGTGGTGATGAACAGAGTGTCTGAATTAAGCAGACCACTCTTAGCCAGTCCAAAGATCAGGGCTTGATCCATCACCGTTATTTAGCTCACTGCACCATCCCAGCTCAGAACCTCGCTATATGCAAATTAGTCTGTCCCTGGCCCAGTGCATCATGGGAACAGGGCAGACCAAACTACCAAGCCAATTCTTCACCAGAAAGGAGACAAGCTTCCGGGGACCGGTTTCTGGCATTTCAGCCGTCGTCGGCCCGGCTTGCTTGAATCCTGATGGTGCAGTGAGCAAGGGACTCATGTCTGAGTATACCCTGCCACACCTATAGTGGCCAAAAACGATTCAGAAAAGGGGGTGTTGATGAACAGAGTGTCTGAATTAAGTAGACCACTCTTACCCAGTCCAAAGATCAGGGCTTGATCTATCACCGTTATTTAGCTCACTGCACCATCCCAGCTCAGAACCTGGCTATATGCAAATTAGTCTGTCCCTGGCCCAGTGCATCATGGGAACAGGGCAGACCAAACTACCAAGCCAATTCTTCACCAGAAAGGAGACAAGCTTCCGGGGACCCGTTTCTGGCATTTCAGCCGTCGTCGGCCCGGCTTGCTTGAATCCTGATGGTGCAGTGAGCAAGGGACTCATGTCTGAGTATACCCTGCCACACCTATAGTGGCCAAAAACGATTCAGAAAAGGGGGTGGTGATGAACAGAGTGTCTGAATTAAGCAGACCACTCTTACCCAGTCCAAAGATCAGGGCTTGATCCATCACCGTTATTTAGCTCACTGCACCATCCCAGCTCAGAACCTGGCTATATGCAAATTAGTCTGTCCCTGGCCCAGTGCATCATGGGAACAGGGCAGACCAAACTACCAATGTAATTCTTCACCAGAAAGGAGACAAGCTTCAGCGGACCGGTTTCTGGCATTTCAGCCATTGTCGGCTCGGCTTTCTTGAATCCTGATGGTGCAGTGAGCAAGGGACTCATGTCTGAGTATACCCTGCCACACCTATAGTGGCAAAAAACGATTCCATCCAGAAAAGGGGGTGGTGATGAACAGAGTGTCTGAATTAAGCAGACCACTCTTACCCAGTCCAAAGATCAGGGCTTGATCCATCACCGTTATTTAGCTCACTGCACCATCCCAGCTCAGAACCTGGCTATATGCAAATTAGTCTGTCCCTGGCCCAGTGCATCATGGGAATAGGGCAGACCAAACTACCAAGCCAATTCTTCACCAGAAAGGAGACAAGCTTCCGGGGACCGGTTTCTGGCATTTCAGCCGTCGTCGGCCCGGCTTGCTTGAATCCTGATGGTGCAGTGAGCAAGGGACTCATGTCTGAGTATACCCTGCCACACCTATAGTGGCCAAAAACGATTCAGAAAAGGGGGTGGTGATGAACAGAGTGTCTGAATTAAGCAGACCACTCTTACCCAGTCCAAAGATCAGGGCTTGATCCATCACCGTTATTTAGCTCACTGCACCATCCCAGCTCAGAACCTGGCTATATGCAAATTAGTCTGTCCCTGGCCCAGTGCATCATGGGAACAGGGAAGACCAAACTACCAAGCCAATTCTTCACCAGAAAGGAGACAAGCTTCCGGGGACCGGTTTCTGGCATTTCTGCCGTCGTCCGCCTGGCTTGCTTGAATCCTGATGGTGCAGTGAGCAAGGGACTCATGTCTGAGTATACCCTGCCACACCTATGGTGGCTAAAAGCGATTCAGAAAAGGGGGTGGTGATGAACAGAGTGTCTGAATTAAGCAGACCACTCTTACCCAGTACAAAGATCAGGGCTTGATCCATCACCGTTATTTAGCTCACTGCACCATCCCAGCTCAGAACCTGGCTATATGCAAATTAGTCTGTCCCTGGCCCAGCGCATCATGGGAACAGGGCAGACCAAACTACCAAGCCAATTCTTCACCAGAAAGGAGACAAGCTTCCGGGGACCGGTTTCTGGCATTTCAGCCGTCGTCGGCCCGGCTTGCTTGAATCCTGATGGTGCAGTGAGCAAGGGACTCATGTCTGAGTATACCCTGCCACACCTATAGTGGCCAAAAACGATTCAGAAAAGGGAGTGTCTGAATTAAGCAGACCACTCTTACCCAGTCCAAAGATCAGGGCTTGATCCATCACCGTTATTTAGCTCACTGCACCATCCCAGCTCAGAACCTGGCTATATGCAAATTAGTCTGTCCCTGGCCCAGTGCATCATGGGAACAGGGCAGACCAAACTACCAGGAGAGCAAAGCGAGACAGTCAGGTACATTAAGACGTACGGACCGTCCGAGGCTATCAGATGCGCTACATGCAGATTCCGGCGAGAGAAGATGAGAGGCGCACAGCGTGCTCCGTAGCAGGGGAGGTGACAGGAGAGCGGGTGTCCCGGCACTGAAGCGGAGAGCGACTCAAGCTTGAGCGGGGCTCTCGGCGGCGGGGCAACCAGGCTCCGAACTGTCACGACCTTGAAAGGCGAAGGCACCCGAGTCACCACTCTGGCAAGGGAATACGAACTAAAGGCCCAACAGCAGACGGGCACAGGCAGAATAGAACCCAATGGTCCTGGGGTTCCGTTCAGGGGGCAAGCTCGTGATCAAGCCCTTGGAGATAGTTTCAGGCATAAGTCTTTAAAGTCCTTTCTGGTCTTTTCCTCTCCGTTCTCAGCAAGGCAACACTGCAGGATTCCTTCTCCTCAGCTCCTCTTGGTCCTTCTAGTCGGGCAGAGGTTCGTCGTGGTCAAAACTGGATCTGATTTCTAAGGAGCAGGGCTCCTACTTTGTACTCGATTTCTTTTGTCTTGGCAGGCCAGGGGGCCTGAGCCTGGTTCAACCCGGTTTTGGAGTACTCTGTTTACAGGACGCTGCCATCTTCTTTCAGGGGGCAGGGCAGAGACATCAGACGCTCCGCAGGAGGTGGAGCCAGCATTGTGGTGGTGGAGCACAACCCTATTCAGAGTCAAGGACTACTCCGCTCACCCATCCTGGTGTAAGCACTCAATTCACCACCTGGTCACCCCGACTGTCCCCGGGAATTCCCCAGCCCTGTCACTCACACAAACCCAGACAGTAGATACACATCCTGGCCGAGGCGGGCTGAAATAGTCAGGCGAGCAGATGCTAACTTTCTAAAAGTAGCAGTTGCAAACACAGTATATTAAAATAAACCTTGCTAAAGGAAGTATTTTATTATTCTGAGTTCAGGCATACCAAACTCGACATGCCGCCGTGTTCCCTGAGCCGATTGGGACTATAGGGTGTAATAGTTCCAGCCACTCACCTTGGCCTAAGAGAACAGGCAGCCCTTCAATAGTGAAGAATGAAAAAGGCGGTCATTCACTACTAGGACACGCCATACACATGAGGCTTGTCCTACCTTACGCTTACAATGCACGCTTCCTGTGGGCCTACCATAGGGGTGACTGATATGAAGGTTAGGGGAGGTTTAGGGACTGGCAAGTGCGGGCACTTGCGTAGTCAGCGTGACAGTACCAGACTGTACGCAGGGTCTGCAATGGCGGACCCGAGACATCGTTTACGAGGCCGCTTCCGTGGGTGGCGGAACCAGCGCTGCAAGCCCACTAGCGGCATTTGTATCTACAAGCCCCGGCACTCCTCGTGCACGTTACTGGGGACTGACAGTAAACCAAATAAGCCAATAAGGGAAATCAATTACGGATACACTTTACATAGGGAGCACTTGCACAGCGGCACGGATTGGCCGTGGCGCAGTGCCCTGAGCATCGAACACCAGCAAAACATCTGAGGCACATCAGCAAAAAGTGGAAGGGAGACTCACGCCAATGTGCCAGGTCTAACAGCGGTCCTTCGGAAATTGGGCTTTGGTCCTGAATTTATAGGGTGGGTGTGTCTTCTCTACTCTGAGCCCCTGGCCCAGGTCACCATTAACAATAAAATTTGGGTTTTTTTTTGTTTCGAAAGAGGGACGCAACAGGGGTGCCCTCTCTCGCCCCTGCTTTTTGCCCTGTCTCTGGAGCCACTAGCTGCCTGGATCAGACAAGACCTTTCTATAAAGGGGCTCCGATTGGCGGACGGTTGGGAGGACAGGATATCGCTCTACGCGGATGACATCCTTCTGTACATCGTGAACCCTCGCAAGTCACTTATGGTGGCCATGGACATTTTCACTAGTTTCGGTAGAAACTCTGGATACAGTATAAACTGGGGCAAGTCCGTAATGTATGTCCTCCACGACGACCCCCCGACGGTCCCTGGTAATTGCCCGATTAAGATCCCCACCGATGGTTTCAAATACCTTGGGATTTTTGTCTCCAAGGACGCGGCCACCCGGTATGAGAAAAACCTCATGCCACCTATGCACCGGTTCAAGAGAGACTCGGCCTCCTTGCAGAAGCTCCCATTGTCACTGTTGGGTAGGGCGTCACTCTTCAAAATGATGGCACTGCCGAGATTTTTATACGCCCTGTAGAATTACCCTGACCTGGTGCATCAGTTGTATTTTGCATCTCTCGAAACCACGCTCAGAGAGCTACTCTGGGCCGGGGCACCTCGTATCTCCCTCCAGAAGCTGACATTAGGCTGGTTTGATGGAGGCATAGCATTCCAGGACATTCGTAAATACTACTGGGCTGCCCACCTTGCCGCCATTAATCAGGGCACGTACTGCGTGGCAGGTACCCGCTTACCGGGCCCATCATACACTCACTACAAATCTGGCACATAGCGCAACGGAAATTGGGTTGGGCAGACACTCTGACTATGGCGACCCCGTTATGGGCTTCCGAAAGACTGGACACCCTAAGCCGCACTAAAGGGTTCCGCAACTGGGACCTGATTGGGATCTCTCAAGTAAGAGACCTATGGGGTGCCGGGGGTGCCGTTTCCTTCACCTCCCTCCAACACACATATGAGCTCGCACAAACAGAACATTACCGTTACCTACAGGTCCGACACTCCCTCCAATCCAACATTCCCCCTGGGACACTTCCCCCAGCTTCATCCCCCTTTGAGGACAGATTACTGGATGGCCACCTCCCAGAACATCCAATCTCGCTGACATATAAAAAAAATTGTCAACAACTCCCCAGACATATTACAACCTCTTAAAAGAAAGTGGGAGTCCGATGGGTTGGAAATAGACGAGGAGGAGTGGAGGAGTGCGCTAGCGTCCCCTAAGGAAGTGGCCATATCAGCCAGAATTCGCTTGATACAGATGGAAAATTCTCCATAGAGTATACATCTCAGGGACAAGATTGCAACTGATGGGCCGCAATGTGGACGTGCTCTGCCGGAGGGGATGTGGTGAGGTAGGGACATTTTTCCACATTTTATGGGAGTGCCCCCTGCTCCAGACTTATTGGCAGCGGATACACCACTGCATGAAGAAGGTGGAGCTCCGAATTGAGGCAAAGAGGTTTCTATTGAATATATGGGAGCCCACTGATCTGTCAACCCGCGGGAGGATCTGGGCCACACTGGGCTTCGCAATCGCGAAAAGGAACATTGCTAGGTTATGGGGGGCTGCGGGGCCTCCGACACTTGGTTCCTGGAAAACAGACATGGACTGGTGCATGCTCCAGGAGAAGACAGTGTATGTAGCCAGGGGATGTCCGCAGAAACGGGTTGACATCTGGTCCAGCTGGAATGTATGTAGGGGCCACATTTGCGAACCCCCCAGATTTCCCGGGCTGACGAACCACTCGCATTGTTGAATATATGATGATGAACTGTATTGAATACTATCATTGGTACGCAACCTTCTTTCTTTTGCTTTGATTTTCTTACCGTACAATTGTAAGTTATTAACTGTATGCCTGTGATGTACCCCGCTGTTTCTCAATAAAAAGTTTTATAAAAAAAAAGAAGGGCTAGCTGCCTTTAGTATACCAAGTCCGCGGGATCCTTATCGGGCGTAAGCAGTGACACCAAGCTTGCCTTGCACATGTATGGGGAAGAGTCTCTGCTCAACAAAGGCCTTAGTGTAAAGCGTGCGCAGGCGCGGTACCAATGACGTGGAATACGCTTTATAATACTCAGCCGGGAAGCCGTCTGGCCCAGGGATTTTGCCTATGGCCAATGCTGCTATTGTGTCCGGAATTTCGTCCTGGGATATTGGTGCAATTAGCGTCTCTTTGCTATGGGGTAACGCCGGGTAACTGCGCCATGTCTAAGAAGGCATTCAGTCGGTGTTCGTCACATTGCCCAGCAGTCTGATAAAGGAGCACATAGTGATGTGTTAATGCTGCATGTATTTCAAGGTGCATATACAGCATATGTCCCCCCTCATTTCGTATAGCGCATATGGGTTGAAGTGGCTGTTCCTGGCGTAGGAGCCATGCAAACATGCGGCCTGCTTTGTCTGTAGTGACGTGTGTGCGTGCAGAGTGTGCAGCGTGATTAAGAATTCTGAGCCTCTCTAAGAATTCCGCGTGCTCAGCACATAGCTCCTCTAAACTCTGAGTGTCCCCTGCACCTGCTGCTGCGCTAGTTTCGTGGTTCAGCAGCTGATGTTGGAATTTAGGGAGTGCTTCGCATAATAATAATTGCTTGTGTATGCTCCAGGTAAGTCCTAGGCCATGCCTCCTGGTGGTTCCTTTAAAGACGTCTCATTCTAGAAGTGAATCACCTGTGGAACCGTCATTGGTCTTGAAGATTGCTGTCCCTAAGTTAGAGCGAAATGCCTGGTCTTCAAGTGCTGCTGGTTGAAGGCGCCAGTTTGGGACGGGTGGGGGGCCTGTCTCCCACTGAAGTTGTAGCAACTGGGGATTATGGTCGGAATGTGTCTGTCCTAAGTATTTAATCCTCTTAATGAGAGGAAAGAGGATGTGTGACCCCACTATACGGTCTAATCTGACATGTAAGCTATGCACTGGAGAGTAGAACGAGTAAATGTGCGTGTCCGGGTTAAGTGCATGCCATATGTCAGTCAGAGACCAGTGGGCCAACCATCTGGCTAGCGCTTGATCATTGGATGTGGCTGGAGTGCTTGTCAGCGTTGGAAATGACCTGTCTAACTCCACATCCAATACCGAGTTAAAGACGCCCCAAATCAGCCAAGAGATTCCACTCATTTGGGCCAGGATTTCGGTCAGTTTATGGGAAAACGAAGTTTGCTCCACATTGGGGGCATATATAGAACCTATAAGGAAAGTGTGGCCGTTCAGTTTGCCCTTTGTAACTACATCTCTGCCTTCTTACTCAATTACTGTTTCCTCCCTCGCATATGGGACCCTTGCTTTTATCCAAATTAAGATCCCCTCTTGCTTGGGACGATTAATCAGTACCATATACCTGGCCCCGCCAGCTATGGCGGAGGCTCTTAGCTTCTACCTGGTTCAAATGTGCTTCCTGCAGGAGGGCTATGTTAGTGGATCTTCGTTGTAGATGTGCCTATATGGAGTATCTGTGCACAGGCGTGTGCATCCCCCTAACATTCCATGTTATAACATTTGTTTGTGCTATGTGTCATCAGTGTTGCCCCTATTGTGATATGGGGTGTTCAGTGGTGTAGCGCTCCTCTAGGTGCTCAAATGAATCGGGGAGTCAAATACAATCTGATAACAAGCTCGCGTTCAAAGAAAGTTGCCCAACTATGGCAACTACGACGGTGGCCTGTGTTTGGCTATAGGGGGTGTGCAGTACGTGGCTTTATCGCCATATCATTCCCTCATTATGGCAACTCTGACATCATGTTTTGTCACTGGCCTGCCGAGTGCCTCTCTGTCCTGGGGGTCTAACTTCCGGAGGGGCAACTCTCTCAGAAACTCCCTCTGCTCCCACAGTGGGATTGGGACGGCGTAGAGTATAAGCCTTCGTAATAATCGCAGAGCAGAGAGTTAATCGCATCAGGATCATAAACCATGCCTCCACCCCCTATCCCTTACCTGCATAATCAGAGACCCCGGGATTACGGCGGGACCAGCCAAGCCGAAAATCGACTTGGTCTACCTTCTGCCTCCTGTACTTTCGCGAGGCATTCTGTATAATCATGGCACCACAGCTACTCCAGGACTGCACTAAAAGGTGTTCAAGCCTCTCTCAGGCCCTCCAGGTCATCGCACTCCGTTCCCTGGGCACTTCCCAACTGATGCAATTTATCCTCTAGTGTCTGTGGATCAAAATGTAATTCCAGTTGGGCCCCTATTGAGTGTCCTAGACAATGCCAGCATATCCCCATTTGAAATGCCTCCCATTCCCCTAGTCCTGTGGATGCTGTCTGCGTGTTATCTAGAACAGAATTATCAAATGTGGTATTTAAGTTTTCCCTGAAGAAGACCTCTTCCAATGCACTGGGATTAAGCCGCCATAAGGGGGTCAGAAGACAGGTCCTCAATGGTTTAAGCTCCAACAATAAAGGACAGTGATCTGATATTGTACATCCTAAGTATTCAGTGTGGGGAATGGCAATACCAAGGGCGTAAGAGCACAGAAAGGTGTCTAGGCATGTGTGTAGCTGATATGTGGGTGAATAAAAAGAATAGCCCCTTATGGTAGCATGTTGTGCCCTCCATATATCTTCCAGCCCCCAATGATCCATCCAATCCTTCAACCCAGCTACATTACGATGGGCTGGAGCCCCGGCAATGGGGGTGTTGAACAATCTAATGAAACATCAGATACGCTAATAAAATCTTCCCCAAGAAGTAGGTCAACTGTTGCTGAGCCTACCAAGGGAGCCGGGAGCCAAGAGCCTATATTTGAAGGGTACTTGGTCCTGGTTAGGGGCATAAATGCTGCTGAGGGTAACCTCAAGTCCCCACAGTCTCCCTGTAATCAGAGCATAACGACCATCTTCCTCGGTAAGTGTATGTTGAGGCTCAAAGGGGACTCCCCCCCTCACCCAAATCAATACCCCTGGCATACGCTGAGAAGGAGGTGGCAAATACATGTCCCCTCCATCTTCTGCGTAATTTCTCCACTTCAATCTAGATAAGAGGTGTCTCCTGCAGCATAGCTGTCTGTACTCTGCGCCAATGTAAATATCTATGTACATTATGCTCCTTGGTTGCCGACCCCATTCCCCTGATATTCCATGTCAGAAATTGTAATGTGTAATAAGGTGCAGCCATTGTAAAGTATTCATTACTAACCCATCTATCCTCACACCCCGCTCCCCACCTCCCAAGCTAGATCTCGTCAAGCCACCCATGCATAGTGACTCCCCTTATGACCGCTAAGAAGGTAAATTGGACAGTTAGCTGTCAAGAGACCTTTGATGACCTGAAGGCAGCCTTGTACTCGGCTCCCATTCTGCAGAGTCCTGACTATTCTAAACAATCTATTATCCAGAAATATGCCTCTGAGATGGGGATAGGTGCACTATTGTCAGAACTTAATGCAGAGGGTCAGGGTCAATCAGTAGCTTTTATCAGCAGAAGTTTGAACCCAGTGAGAAGGGTTGGTCAGCTATTGAGAAGAAAGCATTTTCTGTGGTCTGGGCCCTAAAGAAGTTGAGGCCACACCTGTTTGACACTCACTTCATTGTTCAGACAAACCGTAAGCCCCTCTTATGGCTTAAACAGATGAAGGGAGAATACCCCAAACTTTTGAGGTGGTCCATTTTCCTTCAGGGGATGGAGTTTCAGTGGACCATAGACCTGGGAGTAACCATGGCAATGCAGATGGACTTTCCAGATATTTCCACTTAGAAAATGAAGACTTAACTGAGCAAGTTTAGTCTCACGTCCTTATGTGAAGAAAAGTGGGAGCTTTCTTTTATGGTTCCCCCCACTTTTTACCTGGTTTCGGTATGTTTTGACAGACAGTATTTTGCTGGGATTCTGCTAACCAGGACCCCAGCATCTGTGCGCTCTCCCCCAAAATGGCTCTCTTAAGTATGTTTGTACCTCCACAATTGGCTCCTGGTGTACCCTTATATGTCCCTAGCATACATCACTAAAGTATCCAGGGCATAAATACACCAGGGGTCCCCCCCATGGGCTGTAGCATGTTTTGTACCACCTATGGGAGTCCACTTAAACTTTGACCACAGGCCTGCAATTGCAGACTGTGTGAGATGGTGCTTGCACCTATCATGACAGATATGTTTCCTTATATCTTTGGTCACTGCACTTAAAACCTATAAGTCACCCCTGTGGTAGGCCCATCAGTCATTACAGCATGTCTAAATATATATTGGCTGCGCTGAACCTGGTTATGTTTGGTATCAAGCATGTTGAAATCATACCCCCCTTTACTGATACCGATGTTGGAGGTATGATCCCATGTACTGGGGGGCACCTTAGAGAAGCCCCCTGTACTAATGGTAACAGCCTTTCAGGGTCTGACAGCAGGCTAGTGCTACTGCCGACCACAAACATTGTTCTGCCCTCTTGCTGCTGAGCTCGAACAGGGAAGGTAGAACAATAGGCTTTCTGTCACAGGGAGGAGTGGCCACCTCCCAGACAGGACTTCGTGTATTTGGCTTGGGCTGGGGTGGGGGCACTTTCCAGCATCACCAAACTGCATTGAAGGGCACATGTGATGCCCTCCTTGCATACACAGGTTTGAGCCAGTTCAGGAACCCTTTTTTCCTGCTCTGGCGCAAAACTGGACAAAGGACAAGGGGAATATCCTCCCCTCTGAACAGCCCCTCCTCTGGGAGGGTTCCCCGAGTTGTTCCAACCCTTTCCTTGGGTATTTAATGGCTTCCGTGTGGGTGCCCTTAAATATCGGTCATGGAACAAGACTCATCTCTGAAATCAAAACACTCTTGAACTGTTTTGACACTTGGATTTTGCCTGGAACCAATACGGCATCAAGGAAGACTCCTACTGCTCCTGGCCTTGCTGTTCTGCAAGTATTCTGCCTCGTCTGTGTCTGTGCTTCGCTCAGGACCTCCAGGGACCTGTGGGCATCAAGGACACCCAAGGTAATCTCCCTTGGAGTGAAGGAGCCACTCCCAACGGACTTCCCTATGGCTCAGCAACACAAGTAGTGTATCCCCCCGCCCCGAGGCCCGACCTGTCTTCCCTGAAATTTAGAAGACAGTATCCCTCGTTGGAGCAGCTGGTTCCAAACCCCTGTGCACTGCGTCGACTTGCCATTGCAAAGGCTTGTTGGCTCTGTACTCCAGCTTCGGTTTATAAAATGCTTCAGCCTCCAGAATCTCACCCCTTGAAGAACAACATCCTCCCTGCATCCCTTGCATCGTGGGCCTTCAACTTTGGTGAGCTGCCTGAGGTCCTCTTTTGCGACGTCTGTGCCTTTGGCTTGAGGGTCCTCTCGAGGGTCATCTGCTTTGGTTGGCTTCCCTGCTTACTCGACACAGTTAAGTCCCTTGGACCTCGCTGGCCCCAATAATTGCATCTTTTCATCTACCACTCCAGTTGCAGCTACCAAGGCATGTTGGTGCTCCTGCCGGACACCGACCAACTGGACAAAGACATCTGACATGGGACAGCTCATGTACAGCTCCTGGTCTTCCACAGCGTTACCGGGTTCCCACAGTTGCAGCAGAAAGGTCCTTGTGAACTCATCTGAACTTCAAGTGTGGGCATTGGTCTTCCATGTCTCCTGGTCACCTCCGAGTGGCAAAACCTCTATCCCCTTCTGTTTGCAGGTTCTCCTCTTCAAGAATCCACCCTTGAATTCCGCCGGACATCCTCACAGACTTCTCCAGAGCCCTTTCTTCCCAAGTCGCCCATTGTCATCCACAAGAGGTTAGAACATCATTTCAGCCCTATGCACCAGGCTTCGCTGGTGCAGGTAAACTGGTTCCTCGGGCATCCACGGGTGAGGTGACTCTTCAACCTTCTGCCCTCCAAAGGGTTTCTTCTGGGTCCTCTGGAAAGGATCCATTTTATTTAGTACTGCAACTTCTCTATTGACTTACATTGAACACTAGGCTGTGTTACCATTCTTCATACAGCCTCTTTGGGGTTCCTGAGTAATTACCTTGACGTTCATGGTTCTCCAAGCTCTTCTACATCCTTTGGTCGAAGTACCATTCTGCTTTGCAGTTCACATTCCACTTATTTTTTTAAAAAGCTTTATTTATTTATTTTTTATTAACAAACGATGCAGCAGACATTAGTACGTAAACATCATATGCACAACACTTGGTGTTCCAAGGCCAACATTCTGCTAAATGCAGTACTGCAAGTGACAATGAGGGTTGGTATAAAAGCATTACAATTATTACATGTGGGCAAGAGGGGGGGCACACATCAATTTCGCACACACCCATTATTACTATCCCCGTCTAGTTCACATTCCAATTATTTAGTATATGGTTTGGTCTTCCCTTGTAGACTAGTGTATATTTGTGCTACTTACCTGATTCTTCGAAGGATAGGAGATATACCAAGTGATAGCGATTGTGTCATGTAATATACTTATTTTTCATAAACACTGAGTGGTTCGTTCTCATCTAATCTACTCTATTGATTAGATGTGGTATAACAAGCTGCTTTACGCGCCTTCAACAAAAGCCTGAAGGCTGCTCTCCACAGCTTGCCCTTTGAGAGCACTTAAGGTTATTAAAGACCACTAAAATCATGATAAGGGTAGCCTGGATTAGTGCAAAGTCAATCACTTCTTTAAGTGTGCAACATATATTAAGCCAACTTCCGACAGAAGGTAAGTAACTTGTTCATGTGATAGAGACTTCTAACCACAGATTCCTTACCTTAGAATAGATACGCAAGCAATACTTTCCTGGAAGTAGGTCTGCAAACATGATTTAAACCAGGAAGTCCAGCAGGATCAAATGGGCAAAGTGTCCATTTCGATGGACTGGACTGTTCAAGCAGTAGTATTTGGTGAACGTGTGCAGGGAGGCCACGTTGCTGCCTGGCAGATGTTCAGGAGCGGAACTACACGTGCTATTGCACTGCTCACAACCATTGCTCTGGTAGAATGAGCATGCAAACCCTCCGGGGGTGGCTTCTTGGCCAATGAGTAGCAGATCTTAATGCAGAGTTCGATCCATCGGCAGATGGCTCGTTTCTGCACAGTCTTTCCTTTCATGGCATGACATATCCAAAGGAAGAGTTGATCATCCACCCGGAAAGGTTTTGTGCGGTTAAGGTAGAACACTAACCCTCTTTGGGTCCAGCGGTGGAATCGCTCCTCTTCATTACAAGGATGAGGCGGAGCATAAAAGGTAGGCTAAGTGATGGACTGGTTTACGTGGAATGGAGTGACTACCTTCGGCAAGAAGGACACTCCAGTCTGAAGGACCAGCTTATCTGGGAAGAAAGACACATTTCAGTAACGCTGCGGGCAGATGTAATTGCCACCAGAAAGTCACTCTTGATAGTAAGAAGCCTAAAAGAGGGCAGTTATGAAGGGGCTCAAAGGGAGCGCTCATCAGAAAAGTAAGAATCAAATTAAGGTCCCACTGAGGCCCAATGAATGGAGTAGGTGGAAATGTGCAGGAGCCCTTTAAGGAACGTATTTACAATAGGAGACCTGAAGAGTGAATGCTGATCTGGCAGCTGCAGGAAAGCAGAGATGGCAGATAAGTAACTCTTTAATGTATCCAATGCAGAGCCCTATTGGGCACTAGTAAGGATATACAAGACTTGGGAAAGGGGGCCAGATAAGTGGTCATCCTGTTTGACTGTTCTCCCTGCCACAAACTTGTGCCAACGGCCTACATCTACTGTCTAGGTGGAGGGACGCCAATACACCATCACAGACTTGTGGCGGAAAGTTGAAAGCTGTCAACTGTCGCTGTTCAATATCGACACATGAAGGTGGAGCATTGACAGGTTCAGGTGCAGAACCTTCCCTGCTGCTGCAACAGAAGATCCTCCCGAAGGGGCATCCTGATGGGAGGACCGATGGACATGCTCAACAGCTCTGGATACCAGACTCTCAGAGCCTGGTTTGGAACTACAAGGTCGACTTAGGCCTGGTCGTTTCTGATCTCCTAGAGAACTCTGGGCAGGAGTGGTATGGTAGGAAAAAGGCGGACAGCAGGACGGAACTCCCCTCGCAACGAAAAGTGTCTCAGAGCGAGAGCTGACTTGGAAACTTCAGTGCACGAAACTGACATTGCGCACTCTCAGTGGTGGCGAACAGATCTAACCAAGGCTCTCCCCACTCTTGAAAGAGACATTGCTCCACCTGTGGATGCAGACGCCATTGGTGATCTCTTGGGCATTAAAGGCGGACTTTGTCCGCTCTGGTGTTCAGAGAGCTCACAAGGTGTTGAACCACTAGGGATATGCCTCGGTGTTCCAGTCACATACAGAAGTCTTGGATCCTCACCTTTTTTGCGGGGGTAAGTACGTTTCTCTTTAAAGAAATATAGCCTCTTTCAATTTGTCAAGCCCCAGCCTTTATTGTAATTATTACCGGGGTTCTGTTTAATTTCAGTGACCCTCTGGACATATGATCTGACTCATTCTGACTGTTTCACCATAATGTATTAAGGGTAATTTGGATACTTGCCAGCATCAGATAGAGGTGAGTTCCCTCACCCTGCGTTTTTATAGTAATCAACACGAATGCAGTGGGCTAATGGGCATACCTTATTTTTCCAGCACATGCACATGCTGCAGCTTGTTTCCGGTCCAGGGAAGACATGGCTTGGCAGTTCAGGCTGGACTGTTCCCATGAGGCACAGGGTCAGACTGATTTGCATATAGCCATGTCTGAACTGGGGTGGCAGAGTGGGCTATAGAACGGTGATGGATTAAACCCAGATCTTTTGACTGTGTGTGAGTGTTTGATTGAGATGCTCTGTCCATCACCACCCCCTTTTGTACCACATGCACATGCTGCGGCTGGAACCCTGTGGATTTTGGCTTTAGCTATATTGAATTATTGGCCCTCAGGAGCCATCAGGCCCTGTACACTAGGCCCGTCGCACAAGTTACTTACCTTCGGTAACAATATATCTGTAAGAAACAGTAGTTAGTATTAGATTCCTTACCTTAGAATATCCCTAGGCGTCAGACTGGATCCGGAAAATTTGGCGTAGCAGTACCCCTGCACCTCAGTAGGCGTCGTCTGCGGCTCCGTGTCCGTCGTCGTCGCCGGGATGACATCATCGGAGTACTTAGACGCTGCCCTCGCGCGCTGACATCAGTTCTTATACACAGCTTTTCTGCACCAAAAACGCAGAGCCATGATAAAAACCAACACTGGTGCCATGAAACTAGGGCCATGAAAGGGGATGACCTTAACCTTAGATATCGGTTCGCAGAACGAGGAGGATGGGTGGGTCGGTAAGGAATCTAATACTAACTACTGTTTCTTACAGATATATCGTTACCGAAGGTAAGTAACTTGTGCATCTGAAAGAAACATGTTAGTATTAGATTCCTTACCTTAGAATAGATACCCCAGCAATACCAACCCCGGTGGTGGGTCTGCAAAATAATAATCAAACCAGAAAGTCCTGGAGAACGGAACAGCCGAAAAAGCCATCTCTCCGGACGTAGCTGTCCAGGCAGTAGTGTCTTGCGAACGTGTGCAGCGAGGCTCACGTAGCTGCCTGACAGATGTCCTGCAAAGGGACTCCCCGACCCAGGGCAGTAGTAGCCGCCGTGGCCAGAGTGGAATGGGCATGTAGCCCCACAGGAGGCTCCTTTTTAGCCAGAGAATTAAAAGCCTTGATGCACAAGACGACCCATCGAGAAATGGTTCGTTTGTGCACCTCCCGACCTTTCTTAGCGCCCACGTAACCAAGAGTTGGTCATCCACCCGGAACTGGCGCGTGCGATCCAGATAGTATGAGAGCGCACGTTTTGGGTCCAGAGGGTGGAGCCTCTCTTCCTCTTTCGAGGGATGCGGAGGCGGAAGGAAGGTGGGTAAGGTGATGGACTGCCCAATGTGGAAGGCTGTGACTAACTTGGGCAGGAAAGAGGGTCGTGTTGGCAACACAACTTTGTCCAGATGGACAGAAAGGAAAGGGGGTTGTGAAGACAGGGCCTGGAGCTCACTCACTCTCCTGGCAGATGTGATGGCAACCAGGAATGCAGTCTTAAAGGTAAGAAGATGAAGAGGACAGTTAGGAAGTGGCTCGAAGGGAGCGCATATCAGGTAAGTCAGAACAAGTTTCAAGTCCCACTGAGGCATCACAAAAGGAACAGGGGGGAACATATGAGTGATGCCCTTCAAGAACTTATTTACAACCGGGAACTTGAACAAAGAGGGCTGATCAGGAAGTCTTAAGAAGGCGGAAATGGCAGAGAGGTAGCCCTTGATAGTGCCCAGAGCAGAGCCCTGCTGGGCAAGAGAAAGAAGAAAGAGGAGAACCTCAGAAAGAGGGGCAGATAGTGGATCCACAGCATTTGCTGTGCACCATGCCACAAATTTGTTCCACCGGCAGGAGTATACCGATTTTGTGGAGGGACGCCTGGCTGCCAGAATAAGATCAGACTTCAGGAGGCAAGACAAATGGCCTCAACTGTCGCCGCTCAATCTCCACGCATGTAGGTGGAGACTGGACAGGTTCGGGTGGAGGAACGTCCCCTGCTGCTGCGACAGAAGGTCCTCCTGAAAAGGCAGACGGATCGGGGGATTGACTGACATGCTAAGTAGCTCAGGATACCAGTATCTTCGTGCCCAGTCCGAAGCCACAAGGATGACTTGGGCCCAGTTGTGCCTGATCTTCTTCAGTACTCTGGGCAGAAGTGGTATAGGCGGAAAGGCGAACAACAGACCGCAACTCCACTTGTGACAAAAAGCGTCTCTGAGCGAGTGCCGCCTTGGAAATTCTAACACGCAGAACTGATGACATTGCGCGTTCTCTTCTGTGGCAAATAGATCTAACGAAGGCTCTCCCCACTGCTGAAAGAGACCTTGCGCCACGTCCGAGTTCAGACGCCATTCATGATCCATCATGCACCGATGGCTGAGTTTGTCAGCCCTGGCGTTCAGGGAACCTGCCAGGTGTTGAACCACCAGGGTCACACCCTGATGTTCCACCCACTGCCAGAGGCGCAGAGCCTCCTGGCATAGGTTCCACGACCCCACCCCGCCCTGTTTGTTGCAGTACCACATTGCAGTGGTGTTGTCCGTGAACACCTGCACTACACTCCCCCGGACAGCGGGAGGAATGCCTTCAGTGCAAGTCGGATCGCCCGCAGCTCCAGAAGGTTGATGTGGAGCTGGGACTCCTCCGGAGACCAGAGGCCTCTGATCTCCGCCTCTCCCATGTGGCCTCCCCAGCCCTGGAGGGACGCGTCCGTCACAACTACGTGCTCCGGTTGGGGTAGGGAGAGGGATCCGCTGCTGACCCAATCGCAGTTCACGAGCCACCACTGCAACTGTCTTGCAGTGCCCTCCGAGATCAAGACCTGGTCGGACAAGTTGCCCTGATGCTCGGCCCACTGAAACTTCTGGTCCCACTGCAGAGCCCGCATCTGCCACCTGGTGTGATGCACCAGAAGGATGCAGGAGGCCATCAGCCCCAGAAGCCACAACGTCAACCTGACCAAGACTCGAGATAACGGCTGAAAGATCGGAATCAGAGCCTGAATATCCCGAACTCGCTGTTCGCGAGGATGAACCTGAAACTGCGCCGAGTCTAGAACCGCTCCGATAAAGAGGAGCTTCTGAGCGGGACACAGGTGCGACTTCGGCACATTGATGGAGAACCCCAGCAGGTGCAAGAGGTCGGCCATAGTCTGGAGGTGGCTGACGACTGTCTGGGGCGAGCCCGCCTTCAACAACCAGTCATCGAGGTAGGGGAAGACTGAAACCCCTAACCTGCGCAGATGAGCTGCGACCACCGTCATCACTTTCGTGAACACCCGTGGGGCGCTGGTAAGGCCAAAGGGGAGCACGGTAAACTGAAAGTGCTCGTGGCATACCGTGAACCTCAGGTAGCGCCGGTGGGCCGGCAGGACGGGGATGTGAAAATAAGCGTCCTGCACGTCCAACGCTACCATCCAGTCTCCTAGGTCCAGGGCAGCTAAGACCTGAGCCAGTATCAGCATCTTGAACTTTTCCTTCCGGAGGAAGCCGTTGACGTTCCACAGGTCCAAGATAGGGCGTAGGCCCCCTTTGCCCTTCTTGGGAACCAGAAAGTAGTGGGAGAAACAACCACACCCTACTTCTGGCCCAGGAACCCGCTCGATGGCCCCCTTGGCCAAGAGGGCCGTAACTTCCTCTTGCAGGTTTTTTTCTTGAGGTTTTTTTTATTTATTTTTTATTATTATTTTTATTGTGCAAAAAAGACAGAGAAACATCACATATTGTCACTCCAACGAGTCAGTCTTGTGCATATCACAATAGGCAATCATTATCCAGTGGTTCTAACTTTACAAGTATTCTATACTTCAGAGTGAGACAATCCTCAACAAAACACAGCAAAGAATAAATTAAACAAAAGAAAAATAAATCACAACAGAAAAATAATCACATCCTCAACATGTCTCAGGCCTAGGTTACATAGTCATGGTAGGGTATTTTCTCTTTTGTGTATTCATCATTTGTCCTGCCCCTTCCTTCTCTGTACAATAGTCAGTATACATCGCTGTTATTTAGCAAAAAATTACGTAGCGGTTCCCAAATATCCCTCGGTCTTGAGATCGTCAGCAATTCCTCTGCATATAACTCTAGGTTATCTTTACAATACACCAGATCTTTCAGCCACTGTTTTACTTTCGGTTGGCATCTGCCCCCCCAGAAAACCACCACTCTACATGCCGCTAATAGCAAAGCCAGACACACAAATTTCCCACTCACTCCCTTAATGTGCGGCATGCAACAGAGCAAACACACAAGAGGAGTGCACTGAAGCTCCACAGCTACCATATCTTTCAAATGGCGTACCATCGCTTCCCAGAACTCAGACACCCGCCGGCAGCCCCACGCTAAATGTAAAAAAATCTGCATGTTCTTGTCCGCACCGCACACAAGTATCCGATTCACGGAACCCGAACCTATGCAGACGTACAGGAGTATAATACACTTGGTGTATGTATTTAAAATGTATAATATGCAGATTCCCATTCATAGTGAGAGTCCCAGTCAGTCCACAAACTTATTTCCAATCAGCTTCCGAAATCGGATCAGTCAAACTCTCATTCCATCGTTCCCGGCTCCCATCAGAATCATTAATGCTTTCATCCTTAATCATCCTATAGAGTCTAGATATCAACGGTTTATTGGTAGGGGTAGTGAGTGCAAATAGCATTGGGGGCTCCCGTGGGTACATGATATAGTGCTCCCTGACCGCATGACGTAAGCGATGTACCACAAATCTGAATAATAGTGATAGATTACTAACCTATTGGAGGTTGGCTTGTGTAATGAATGAGCCTGGGTACACATCCACAATGTGCCGAAAACCCGCCTCATGCAGCAAGCGCATTGAAGGGTCTTCGTGCGTGACAGATAGAGCAGCATGATGCTCCAGATACATATGCGGCGCATGTATCGTAAGCATGGGCGGAAAATCCGATTCGCTCGCGGATTTTGCGGATTTTCGGTAAATTCGCAATCCGCGAGATTCGCGAATCTCCCGCAAAATCCGCAAATCCGCGAGCAGCGGATTTTATGGCTTGCTCGCACTGTTCGCGTGAGTTCGCGGCTTCCCAGTACAACTTCGCGCCCCGCGAATAAGCGCTAAATTGCAGAAATACGATCTTAGCAAAACTGAAACTACTTACCAGGTTCAAAAGTTCAGGCTCATCATTAGTAGCCATTTCCTGTAGTGCTTCCTGAGGGGCCCCTCCAGAGTTCAGTTGCCAGTAGCAACTATTATGTGACCCTGCTCTGAACCTCAGAATAGTTACACATATGCCACAAAGGTCCTGAATTACAGCTAAGGGAGACAAGCAGGAGCCAGGCTGGAAGTTCAAATCCATTAATCAGCCCCTAATTCATTTTTGTCAGTTGGGGCAGGGCAGGTGTTGTAACTAATTTTGCAACAATGAAAGCACTTAGCAAGTGCAAAAGATCACTAATCAGGAAGCACTAAGGAAGCAGGTGCCAGCTAAAAAAATATTCTGTGACACATTAATCAGCCCCAAATTAATTCAGGTCACTTGAGGCAGGGAAGGTGTGCTTTGCTTTGCCACAATAATGTACACTGACTGGACAACCAGAGGGTGCTGTGATGAAACAGAGGGTGGCATGGGTGGGCCAGAGGGTGGCATGAGTAGTCAGAGAGTGGCAGTGGTGACAGAGAGTGGCAGTGATGAAGAAGAGAGTCCCAAACAGGCTGGACACGTAGAAACAACAAGTTCGCGAAACTTGCTACCCAACAGGTAAGTTCCCGTTTGCGAAATTGTACAAAACCCTCGCGAACTGGCAGAAACCCACGCGAACACACAAAAAAAAATCCGCAAATTCGCGAGAATTCGCGGATTTTGCGGATTGCGAGTTCGCAAATCCGCAAAATTCGCGAACGCGAGATTCGCAAAATTCGCCCATGCTTAATGTATCGGCAGCTTGTTTGCCAATTGCCCTATCCTCTGCGAGGCAGCGATAGTGGCATCTACTGCATTTATTTCTGTCTTCGGGGTGCATCGAGTCCGATGAGTAATCACGCTGTGTAGTGGTGTCGGGCGGCATCCCCCTCCTCCACCGCGACATGTGGAGTGTACGCATGTGGTCTATACCAGTAAAACACGTTTTTTGTGCCTGTGCACTCAGATAATACACATAGAAGTCCAGTGCTCCGAATCCTCCCTTCTCGTAACTCTTGGTAAGTACCGACCATCTCAAACGAGCACACTTGCCCCTCATACTAGACGTATTAACTGTGTGCGAAGAGTCCAAAAGAACCCAATCATTAATACCACCGGGATGTTAAGAAAAATATATAAAAACCGTGGCAAAACTACCATTTTAATAAGTGCAATGCGATCCACCATCGACAGCGGTAACGAGAGCCACCTATCTACTTGACTCTCCAACTTTGCATAAGCTTTCCCAAAAAGTTTCTATGGGTGGGACCAGGGAAGGGGGTGGTTACACCCCTTTCCCTTTGTCCAGTTTCATGCCAGAGCTGGGGCTGGAGTACCCCAGCACCGGTTTGAACTGGACTATGCATGGGACACCTCTGTGCCCCAGGCAGTGTCTCATTTCTTTCAGCCCTCCCTGCCCCAATACACAAGAGACTGTCTGGGGTGGTGCTAGCACCTCCCAAGACAGGAAAACTATTGTCCAAGCCTCCCTCGCTGGAAGGACTCCCTGCAGCAGGAGGTCAGACTCGTGTCTGTGGCAGCAGCATCCATTTTGTGATGCTGAGGCTCTGGTTAATTTTAACCGGGATTAGTAGGAACAACATGTCTTCTCCCTCTAGAAGGGTGGAATCCTACCCCCGTCGCCAGAACTGGCGAGGGGGGGATTATTCCAAAGCATATGACACCTTACCTGACATGTTTGATAAAGCCAAACCAGAGTTAGCATTTAACCGCGAGGTTCAAAATGCACTTAAGAGTATATGGTATGGCTATATCCTAGAACAGCTATAAGGACATGGTTCCGAAAGCTGCAGACAGGCTCAGCTCATGCTAGAGCACAATCTCAAATAAAACCAAGCACTCTGCCTCCAGGATGGTTAAGGCCTGCCATAGGAGTGACTTATAGGTGTATATGTGTCTAAATATAAGGTTATGTATAGGAATACTATACTTAAGCAAAGGGTGATTACACGACCTTGCCCCAGCTGAGTGATCAGCCAGTTGTGTCAATGTGAGTGGCCAGCCAGGGGTGGCATAATACATACTGCAGCCCCTGGTAGGCCTTGGATGCACCTATGCACTGGGTACCTATAGTACACTGTACAGGGGCTCATAAGGTGACCCAATGTCCAATTGGAGATGTACCTAAAGTACATGGAGTCCATTTTACAGAGAGAGCAGTTAGCCTGGGGCTCTGATTAGCAGGATCCCAGGCCAACTAAGTCAAAAACCAGCTAAACACTAGGCAAAAAATCTGGGGTAACCATAGTCAGGTATCCACCTTCCTACACTTTCCCAAAATGTTCCCGAATGACCGTAGTGGGATCCCGGTGAATCCACACTCCAAGATATTTTACCGAGTCCGTCGACCACACCAAGGGGAATTCTAAATCTGGTTGTATCGTGGATGTCTTCAGTGGGATAATAAAAGACTTATCCCAATTTATGTATAGGCCCGACAGGTGACCAAATCGCACATATTCCCGGAGCAGTTGCGTCAAATACCTGGAAGGTTCTCACACAAAAAGAACCATGTCATCCGCATAGAGAGAAATAGCTACCGGACGATAATTAAAATTGAGGGCTGCTTCCCTATGTCGCTGTCTAATAACACATGCTAGCGGTTCGAGGACGATCGCAAACAATAGTGGTGACAGAGGACACCCCTGACGGGTCCCTCTCTCTATGGGAAATGGTGCAGATGTCAGTCCCCCAATCCTTACTCTCGCAGTAGGTTCCGTGTAAAGCACCTTTATCCACTGTAAAAACAAAGGCGAGAACCCCATGCGCCGCAACACAAAATGCATATACTGCCATTTCACTGAGTCGAATGCCTTGGCAGCGTCAAGTAACACTGCAGTTGCTGGCAGAGTCGGCTCTAATACATGAAACAGAGAAAAAAAGTCTGAAGATTGTGCGATGTGGATCTCTCTGGTATAAAACCTGATTGATCAGGTAGCACAAGGCACTGCATCAGGGGTTGTAACCTGGTAGCCAAGATCTTGGCCAACATTTTAGCGTCAATATTTATCAATGGCAGCGGCCGGTAAGAGTCATACTTGTCCGATGGTTTATCTTTTTTAAGCAAAGCGATTATCAACCCCTGTCTCAAAGATGGCGGTAATTTCCCTGCGTCATGTGCTTCTGCGTACATCTCTAGGAGATGCAGTGCTAAGAGATCTGAATACTGTTTGTAAATCTCCACCGTGAGTCCATCTGGCCCTGGTGCCTTGCCATTGGACAATGCCGCTATCGCTACTTTAACATCCTGCTCATCGATAGGTAAACAGAAATACTTTATCTGCGCATCTGACAACCAAGCACACGCCACATCCTCCAAATATGCTTGTAATTCTGACTTCGGGCCAGCACCTCTAGACTTACATAAAACAGCATAAAAATCCCGAAACAGGCCCGTAATGTCGGTTGGATGATGATGTTGGCCCCCATGCTCATCCACTATTCGGTCTATGTGCGTCTGCCCCATGCGTTCTATTTTCTGAAATGCTAGGGTACGTCCTGGTCGTCCCCCTCCCCATAACGCCTAGCCGTGTGTCTACGTGTCAAATATTTTATCACCGTGTCAGCCAACTCGTCATATGTCTGAAGCAGTTCTTGTATACAAGCTAATTTTTCCCATCCCGTCGTCACAGCATATTGATGTTCCAATTCTCGCAGCAAGTCTTCTGTTTTTTGCAGTTGTGTCCTAATATCACGCAGTATACCCGCAGCAGTGCCGATACACACTCCTCTGATAGGGACCTTAAAGGCCTTCCAGAGTGTCGAAGCCTCATCAACAGTGCCCTTGTTCAAAGCGAAATATTGTTTTATACCTTCCCGTACCCTGTTCTTATATACTAGGTCCAGCAGTGCCTCTGATCTCAGTTGCCACGTAAAGGGGCGATGCACAGCCATCAGAATCGTTGCACAAGTTAGTTACCTTCGGTAACGATATATCTGTAAGAAACAGTAGTTAGTATTAGATTCCTTACCTTAGAATATCCCCAGGAGTCAGACTAGATCCGGAATCTTTTGCGTAGCAGTACCCTTGGGCGTCGGTAGGCGCCGTCTGCGGCTCCGTGTCCGTCGTCGGCGTCGTCGGCGTCGTTGGTACCGGGATGATGTCGCCTGAGTACTTAGACACCACCCTCGCACGCTGACGTCAGTTCTTATACACAGCTTTTCCGCGCCAGAAACACAGAACCATGATAAAAACCAACACCGGTGCCAAGAAACTAGGGCCCTGAAAGGAGGTGACCTTAACCCTAGATATCGGTTCGCAGAACGGAGAGGATAGGTGGGGCGGTAAGGAATATAATACTAACTACTGTTTCTTACAGATATATCGTTACCGAAGGTAAGTAACTTGTGCATCTGAAAGAAACAGGTTAGTATTAGATTCCTTACCTTAGAATAGATACCCCAGCAATACCAACCCCGGTGGTGGGTCTGCGAACCAATGATCACACCAGAAAGTCCTGGAGAATGGAACGGCTGAAAAAGCCTGTAGGAAGGTGGATACCTGACTATGGTTACCCCAGATGTTTTGCCTAGTGTTTAGCTGGTTTTCGACTTAGTTGGACTGGGATCCTGCTAATCAGGGCCCCAGGCTATCTGCTCTCACTGTAAAATGGACTCCATGTACTTTAGGTACATCTCCATTTGAACATTGGGTCACCTTTTGAGCCCCTGTATAGTGTACCATAGGTACCCAGGGCATAGGTGCATTCAAGGCCTACCAGGGGCTGCAGCATGTATTATGCTACCCTTGGCTGGCCATCCAAATTGACACAACTGGCTGATCACTCAGCTGGGGCAAGGGGGTGTAATCACCCTTTGCTTTAGATATAGTATACCTATATCTAACCTTATATATAGACACATATATACCTATAAGTCACTCCTATGACAGGCCTTAACAATCCTGGAGGCAGAGTGCTTGGTTTTATGTGAGATGGTGCTCTAGCATGAGCTGAGCCTGTCTGCAGCTTTCGGACCATGTCCTTATAGCTGTTCTATCATATAGCCATACTATATACTCTTAAGTGTATATCATACTCGCGATAGAATGCTAACTTTGGTTTGACTTTATCAAAACATGTCGTCTAAGGTGTCATATGCTTTGGAATACTACCCCCTCGCCAGTTCTGCCGACGGGGGTAGCACCGTAAAGATTTGTTGTTGTAGCGCTAACCGAAAGCAAACCGAATTGATCTCTATTACTAATCCTGAGACTTTCCTGATTGTTTAATTTTTTTAAATTGCACTCTGTACCTTTTTTAAAAAAAATCGAATCTGACACAGACACTCTCCCGCGTGTTGTTACGAATGTATGTGGCAGCGCGGACGTGAAATATTCTTCCTATCACCGTGTGATTGATATTAATAATTGCATTGTGTTCTTTTTAAATACCTTTTGGAGCTACTTACCACAGAGCCACTTGATGCCCCTGAAACCCCGGTCCACCGCAAGCGCTAGGCTTTTTTGAGTGAAGGGTGAAGGGCGGTACCTTCTTCCGGGTTCCCTCCCGGTCCAGGCAATGCTTGGGCGAGTGTTTGTAGAGGCGGAGCTGAATATGAGCCCGTCCTCTACATAAGCCTAATGTCCCCTAAAACGCGCAGCGTCAGCGCCGTAAACGCGCCGAAGACAAGCCAAAGACCAGCCCGTCTGGGCCCGTCTGAGCAAGGACGGAGCACGGGGCCGCAAGCTATGTCGATCCAGCTATAGGGAACCCAGGTATGAACTCTGTACAACTACGGGCTTTACGCCCCACCCTTCATGCTAAGTGTACTACACTCAGGCCTGACCACGCAGGTATAACCTCATGCCCTAACTGTCAGCTCGCTCTCACTAATTTTATACCCCACCCTGACCCGATAGTAAAAGTCTGACTCCGAGACACAAACTCAAATCCATGGCCCTAGAATTCTCTTTTTACAGTATCAACTGCCGCTCTTTACCTCAGCACAAATTCGAAATTTTTAACTTACTACTGGAGGACAAACCCAGTGCATTTTTCCTAACTGAAACCTGGCTCCACGACAGCGCCGGCCCAGATGTAGCCACGGCTCCCCCCCCCCCTAACTACACCATAGTTAGGAAAGATAGAGTGGGAAAAATTGGTGGCGTATCGCCATCATTTTTAATAGAGTACTAACTTGTAGCCTAGTGCCGGTTGATATCCCCGAATGTGAGGCTGCGTTCTTTAAACTAACCCTTAATCCCAATTTTACTTTTTCTGGTTTACTGATGTACAGGCCCCCTGGAAATGCTACCATGTGGGCTCTGAACCTAGTGAATTACATCACGCCTTTCCATCTTTCCTCTAAAAAGTTCTCGCTGATAGGAGATCTAAACTTGCATCTAGAAGATCTTTCGAATGCCACATGTTCCAACCTGCTGGACGATTTAACAGCACTAAACGTGAGATTACTAAACTCCGGACCCACGCACAAAGCAGGTCATCTGCTCGACCCAATTCTCTCTAATATTAATGACCTGAGATGGCTAAAAACCACCCCTTTTGGTTGGTCAGATCATTACTTAATCCAGTTTAGTCTAAAACTACCAGCCTCCACCCAGCTGCGGCCTGGATGCCCAGCTACCTCTTTGAAGAACTGGAAGACACTTAATACTGTCCAACTAAACCACACGTTAACCATAAATCCTCCAACTCTGAGCAATGATATGGAAAACATTGCCAATGCAACTCATTCATGGCTCAGTAATGCTGCAGACATCTGTCCCCCTCCCCTTCACATCAAGGGAACTCATCACCTCCCCCCAGCTCCCTGGTTTAATGACCATTTAAAATTAGAGAAATCTAAGTGCAAATCACTCGAAAGGCAGTGGCGCAAAGACTACGCACCCGAAAAAAAGTGATCTATCTAAAAGCAAGAAATAACTATCACACGGCCTGTTCTAAGGCCCAAGCCCTTTACGTTGCAAACTCCATAAACACAGCAACTAACAAGGCAGGAATGCTCTTCAATACTGTGAAAGAATTAGCAGGTGCCCAAACTACTGCTACAACACGCCCGCTAAACAAAGTTCAATGCCAAGATCTTGCCATTTTCTTCACAGAAAAAATTGACAAAATAATCAGCGACATTAACAAGAATACTTGCCTAACACCCCCACAAGATGACGCAGAGTCCACACTATGTGCCACAAACCTCTTAGACCACTGGCCATTGATGATTACCGAGACGCTGATGTCTACCCTCAAAACTATAAAATCTGGCTCCCCCGCGACCCTATTCCCATCAGTGTCTTGAAAAAACTGGAGGCTCCCTCCTTGAATATTATAGTCGACACTTTAAATTCCTCCCTTAGGCTCTCGACCGTGCCTACTCTTTGGAAGCACGCCATGATCAGTCCTCTTTTGAAGAAACCCACAGCTGATCCTGAGACATTGGCCAACTACCGACCCATTTCACTCTTACCAGCTTTCTCGAAACTTCTAGAAAGACATATTCACGCTGCTCTAACCCATTTCACTGAAGAAAATTCCCTCCTTCATCCGTCACAGTCTGGTTTCAGGGCAGGTTTCTCTACGGAGACTGCTCTGCTAGGAGTAACTGAGAACATCCGAAAACTCCTGGACGAGGGTCAAACGGTCGCACTCATTCTTCTTGACTTGAGTGCGGCCTTTGACACCATCTCGCAAGAAAAGCTACTGACTACGCTGAATAGAAATGGCATCTGCGGAACTGCACTGGAGTGTATCAGGTCTTTCCTGACTAATCGGACGTTCCAGATAACCTCCTCCCTTGCTTGCTCTGAAACTTTTAGCGCCCCCCATGGAGTACCTCAAGGCTCCATTTTGAGCCCTCTATTCTTCAACCTGTATCTTCGCCCTTTGGCAGACGTTGCAGAAAAATCAGGACTTACCCTCATGACTTTCGCGGATGACTCTCAGATCATCTTTTCACTGTCCGAGTCTAATTCCTCAGTTCCCTCCACTCTTAAACAAGGTCTCCACGACGTTTTCCGCTGGATGTCGAACAACCAGTTGAAATTAAATGGAGAAAACATGGAGGTCCTCCTCCTGGGGAAAAAAACCATGACTTATGGAACTCCGCACATTGGCCTTCCTGCCTAGGAAAACTTCCCCAACCAGCTACTCTTGTACGTAACCTGGGGGTACTCATCGATAATGTTCTCTCCAAGAGACAACAGGCAAATAAGGTCGTTGGCCTCTGTTTTACCATCTTGAAGTGGCTAAGAAAAATCCTGTGGATGCTGCCCTCCGCCACCCAAAAGACCGTAGTCCATGCCCTCATAACGTCTAGACTTGACTACGGCAACATCCTGTACCTTGGCTCTAATCAGGCCGTGGTTAGGCGACTGCAATTAGTACAAAATTCAGCCACCAGACTACTATGCAACATCCCTAAAACAACCAGCGTATCAAAATACCTGAAAGACCTGCATTGGCTCAGGGTTGAGAACCGGATTAGGTTCAAAGCCTTGAGTTATATGTTCAGGATTAAAGCCGGCACGTCACCCAAATACCTTCAAGCATTAGCCCGCCCTTACTTTCCAAAAAGAAACCTGCGTTCACAATCAGCAGCCAAATTCTGTGTACCTAGGTTTAGATTAGCAAGAATGGGAGGAAGGTCCTTTTCACATCTAGGACCCACTCTCTGGAATTCACTCCCTCCCCACATACGCAAGGTGGAGAACTATGCCAGATTCAGGAGAAGCCTCAAGACCTGGTAATTCGAGAAATAGATTCTGTTTTTCTCCGTTTTTCCACCATCTCTATCTCGTACTGTGTCTCGGCGCCGGGAAACCCTTTTTGGGTAGCTGCGCGCCTTATAAGTGTATAAAATAAAATAAATAATAAATAAATTCCACCCTTCTACAGGGAGAAGACATGTTGTTTCTACTAATCCCGGTTAAAGTTAACCAGAGCCTCAGCATCACAAAATGGATGCTGCTGCCACAGACACAAGTCTGACCTCCTGCTGCTGGGAGTCCTTCCAGCGAGGGAGGCTTGGACAATAGGTTTCCTGTCTTGGGAGGTGCTAGCACCACCCCAGACAGGCCATCGTGTATTGGGGCAGGGAGGGCTGAATGAAATGAGACACTGCCTGGGGCACACAAGGTGTCCCATGCATAGCCCGGTTCAAACCAGTTGCTGGGGCACTCCAGCCCCAGCTCTGGCGTGAAACTGAACAAAGGGAAGGGGTGTAACCACCCCCTTCCCTGGTCCCACCCATAGGAGGGACCTAGCAGGTAATCCAGCCCCTCAGATTGGTATAAAGGTAGGAGCGGAGTCTAGAGACTTTAGATTATCCTGAACTGAAACTTGAAATATAACTCTGGACCTTCGACATTCTATTCGAAACTAGAAGACTGAAGAATCTCCCTTGTGGTCAAGGAGTGACCACCCTGTGCAAACAGGCACCATCCAGCGATCTGCGGTTTGCTTTTTCGCGCTCCCACCGGAGCCCGAGCACAGAGCCTGACAAGAACCAGACTTCCAGACTTCCTTGAGCCCGATCCACAGCCAAAGCAAAGCTGAGAACCGTAGAGGCGACGAGAGACGTGGGACCGGCCATCTTGAAAAACCTGCACATTGCTACTTGTGCAGCTTCTGAGGCACCCTCCAAGTTGTGCATTGTGGATTGAGAAGCCCAGCCCAGAGCACCTTCTACACTCCACGAGTGCCACGTGGGGCCTGCTAGTGTTTTTGTGCTTGACGCATCTGTCTGGTCACTTGCCCGTTGGCTAGTGGCCTCTGTGACGACGAATCTTTGAATCTACATTGCTGGCCTGGTTGCTCCAGGCTGGCCCTTGCTTCCCTGAAAAGGAGAAGCCCCCCAGACCTTGCTGGTCTGACACAGAATCCATCTTCGATTCCTGCGTGGGTTGCTTTTTGTTACAAGTCTGTTTTATTTTGGAACAAAACCCCTGAGAGGGGCACAATAACACAGCATTAAGCCTACAACCTCTATCCGAGGCCGGCCGCGAAGAATGCGCAACAGAATTCGCTTATTCAGAGTGTTTAACACAGCGCCTTGCCTACAACCCCAAGGGGCCGGCCGCGTGGCTTAGGATAAGCTGCTAAAGTTGTTCAGCATTGGAAGAACCCCAATTACAGATCAGGGGGAGTGGATGGGAAAGCAACAAACCCAGCACTTACTAACGACCCAACAGGGGTCCGTGAAAACAGAAAGGAGTTACAGAAGGAGAGAGTAGAAAAGAGAAGAGGAAAGGAGCCAGAGACAGAAGATAGATGAGATATCGCGCTAGCAGGTTGGGTGGGTTGGTCCGGGGGTGGGGAGTGGCATCAGGCAGCGAGGGTCGGCCTCTAGAGCTCAGTTGTTATAGAAGTTGTCTACGGGAGCAACCTAGTGGGATCTGTAGGGACAACAGCATCCTCAAAGAGATGTAGGGTCCTGAGCCTAGTGGGCATGTGTCGTGCATGCTCCATTGAGCACAGGTAGCGCACCAGGGGCTTTCAAAATGCCTTTAAGCGGGTGTGGCACAACTGGAGCCGCGCCGTGAGGAGCTCCATTGCTAAGACGTGCCACAGCCGCACAAACCAGGAAGCTATTGGAGGTGCTTCACTCTTCTTCCAATACCAGGCTATGAGCTGCTTGGCCGCAGCCAGCATCTGTAGCGTTACAATCCAGACACTACGGGTTAGGGCCTTAGGGTCTGATGGTCTGACACCCAGCAGGATCGTACCTAGGGCTCCTGGCAAGGGGAACCCCAGCACCCCCCTGATGTGGCTAAGGACCTCCTTCCAAAAGACAGTGAGGAGCGGGCATGCCCACCATATGTGCACAAAGTCCCCTGTCGCAGCCCGACACCTCCAGCACAGTGGCGAGACATTGGGGAACATCTTATGAAGCCGCAGGGGAGTGTAATACCATTGAGTTAAAAGTTTATATGCATTTTCCCTCTGCGGGATGCTCCGATATACCTTGGGGATATCCCTCCACACCGATCCCACTGTGAGGGCGTAATGTCCGTACCTACCGCTATCTGCCATCGGTGCTGATACGGGTGGATGGGTATGAGTGGTGGATGCTGTAGAATGTGGTAGGTCTGGGAGACCAACCGTTTCAAGCCCCCTAGGGTGCGTGCCAGGCGCTCGAAGGGGGTGAAGGCACATGTGGCAGCTCAGTACATACTATCTTCAGAAGCCCAGTGTCGCAGTTGGGTGTATTGCAGCTGTGCGGTGGGCTGCAGGAGGAACTCCTCCCGACATTGATCGAATGATTTAAAGGAGCCCCCGTCGAACAAGTCGCAGAGCACCCTGCAATCCCCCTGTACCCAGTTCTCAAATGCCCGAGTTTGATAGGCCGGCGGGAAGTGAGGGTTTGCCGCTATGGGGGTATGCGGGGACGGGAATGTAGTAAGACCCCTGGAGACAGCCGTGGCATCCCAGATGTCCAGCACTGTTTTCGTGGGCACTGCAAGGTACGCACTTCTGGAGCGAGCCGCTCGGTGAAGCCATGGCAGGTCCCAAATGGTGCGCCCCGTCACCGCCCTGTCCATGTGTAGCCACCCTTTTTCACTCTCTCTTACCCCCCACTCTATCACAAATCGGAGGTGTGCGGCCCAGTAGTAGTGGACCAAGTTAGGGCAGGCTAGTCCCCCCCTGTCTCGCGGGGCCATGAGGATTTTCTGGGAAAAACTGGAGCGCTTACCACCCCAGATAAAGGATGTGAGCTCGCGCAGTAGGCTTCGTATGCAGTGCAGCGGGATTGGAGTGGGGAGGCATTGAAATATGTATAGGATTTTGGGAAGGATCGACATTTTGACTGCGTGTAGGCGGCCTAACCAGGATAACATTCGGGGTTTCCACCGCTGCAGGTCCTCTAAGACCTCCTTTCGGCAGGCCCGCCAATCAGTCATCAAGGGAGAGGGTCAAGGTGAGGCCTAGGTATTTGATATGGTGCTCAGCCCACTGGTAGGGCACAATCTCCCTCAGGGCGGAGAGGTCCTCTGCTGGGAGGGTGAGATTTAGAGCCCAGGACTTGTCGTGGTTGATCTTGAGGCCGGAAGCTCTTTCGAAGAGACAGAGCGCCCTATGGACAGCCGGCAGGGAGTCCCGCGGGCGCGTGAGGGTAAGGATCAGGTCATCCGCATACATCGCCACCTTGTTGTTCCGTCCCCCGTGCACTATCCCGTGGATGTCCGAGTCGCGCCGTATCAGCTCCGCGAGAGGTTCCACTGCAAGGGCGAATAGGAGGGGCGAGAGGGGGGCACCCCTGTCTTGTGCCCCTTTGAATCGCTAGGGGCAGTGTTAAGTCTCCATTGACTCGAATTCGAGCTTGGGGCCCTATATATGGAGCCATAATCCTTGCAACCATCTTCGGGCCCAGCCCGAGTTTACGAAGTACCGCCCTGAGGAAGGCCCAGTCCACCCGATCGAACGCTTTCTCTGCGTCCAGGGAGAGAAGGCAGGCCGGGATTTTCCAATGCCGCACTTTCTCTACAAGGTGCGCAAGTTTGCGAACGTTGTCTGCCCCCTGGCGATAATGGATAAATCCGACCTGATCGGGGTCCACAAGCCACTGCATATATGGGTCTAGGCGTTGGGGGGAGCTTAGTGTATATTTTGAGATCCGTATTAAGCAAGGCGATAGGCCGGTAGGACGCACACAGTGCGGGGTCTTTCCCCGGGTTTCGGTATTAATGCTATCTCCGCCATGCCCATGTCAGGGGATGGACCCACCTCTTCGGAGAAAGAGTTGAACAATCTGAGGAGGTGAGGCCGAAGCTGGGTCTGAAATGTGCGATAGAAAGATAAAGGCAAGCCATCCGGACCCGGCGTTTTCCCCAAAGGTAGGTTTTTAATCGCCGCCGTGACCTCATCCTCCGTAATGGAGCTTTCCAGCTCCGTCGCGTCCCCAGTCGGTATCGTCGGCCCCTCGTAATCATCCAGGACGGCTGCTATCGCATCCACCGATACAGGTTCACTCCCGTACAGGGATGTATAATATTCCATAAATGCGGCCTGCTTGGATTTCTCCAAGACTACTTTCGATCCGTCCTGCAGTTGGACACCAGTTATGTGGGCCTTGGCAGCGCGAGCTCTCAGCCTTCCTGCCAGCAGTCGGCCTACCTTGTCGCCTCCTTCAAAGTATTTTTGCTTCAAGGCCAACAGAGCACCTTCTGCCTTGTTGGTGCGCAGTAGTCTGAGTTGCCCTCTGAGAGTGGCCAATCTCCTCCTAGTGTCTCGCGACGACCACTCCCGGTCTTGCATCTCGGCTTTCTTGATATCCACTGCCAACTCAGCCTCCAGTTTGCAGGCAGCGCGCCTGCGTGCAATCGCCAGGGTGGTGACGTGTCCCCGAATCGTGGCCTTGAAAGCGTCCCAAACCACCGGGAAAGGCATGTCCGGGGTGTCGTTAGAAGCAAAGTAGGCGTCTATGGCCTTCCGGATGTTGTCCACATAGTCAGCATCCCGAAGGACGCTCGGCGGGAAAGACCAACGGGCGACACGCATGGGACGCGCCGCCGGGTCCGGAAGACGCATTTCCACATGGGCGTGGTCCGACACAGAAATGTCTGAGATGGAAGCTCCCAACGTGTCTCGGAGCAACTCCAGCTACGCAAAGAGAAAATCGATATGGGAGTAAGACCTATGGGTGTGCGAGTAGAATGAGTAATCTCTAAGGTCCGGGTTGTGATAGCGCCACACATCTAGCAGTCCTAAGTCTGCAATCTGCTTGCGCAGGGCAGATGACATCACCCCGGAGGCGTTGGATGTAGCGCCACATCGATCCAAGTCCGATTACCACACTAAATTGAAGTCCCTACCCAGTATCCTGTGCGGATCTCCACAGGGTATCTGTTCCCTCAAGAGTGTCTGGAGGTAACGGTCTTGTAACTGGTTAGGAGCATATACATTGCATAAAGTGAACCTGCACCGCCCGCACATACCGTAACCTTGAGGAAGCACCCATCACCACTCTTACAGGGTCGGGAATCCCCCCGCCTGAAGCCAGCTCTGCATAGTATGGCCACCCCGCAGTTTTAGTGTCCGCTGCCGCCAGAACTGGAGAGGGTACTTGAGGTGGGCCATGCGGTGTGTATCCCCCTGCAGTAGGTGGGTTTCCTGAAGATAAATAATGTCGGGATGCTGTTGGAGGAGATAGCGCCAAACCTGCTTGCGCTTATTAGGGGAGTTCAGGCCCTTAACGTTAAGTGATAGAACCTTCAGGGTACTAGGTATAGTCGCAGCCATAGCAAATGTCAATCAGGATCCGCCCACATGCCCGCTCCCACCAGTGCAGGAAAAGGTGACCATGGGAGTCTTCCAAAGGGTCCGCCCCCCCCCCACCCAGGTAACAACCGCCACCCCAACCCCACCCCACCACCCACCAGACCAGAGGAGAGGGACAGAGAGGAAGGCCAAAGAAGAGAAAGCAAAGAAGAGAAGAGGAAGAGAAAGAGAGAGAGAAAGGAAACAGCAGGAGGCCAAGCACGCCTCAGATATACCACGGACAACAAAGGCCAACAGGGCCATGTCGGACTACCCCAGTCACCGGGCATCCTCTACCCAAGGGTTTGGACGCACTCAGGAATGTCACTCCCTATGGGGGCAGCAGAGGAGGCACCCACAGGCAGAATAGAGAACCTCGGCCCCGGTAGCCCCGCTGCTCGAACCAGGATCAGGGGCATCGCATAATTGAGTAGAACAGTTGGGCATATCAACGGCCATCACTCAGCCCCTCATGGCGAACCAAGCATTGTAAGTCGAGTAGGGCCCCACTGGGTCCAGGCCCATCACGCGAGCAGCACCAGGGGGGCCCGCACGTTGAGGTCAGGGGCAGTGGAGTCCCCAAGCGTAGGCCAGGACAGGGCGTCACGGGGGCGTAAAGCGCCTGTGTCACAAGGGGACTGGTGCTCCAGCTGGCGACAGCAGCAAAGTGCAGGAGACCAGGCATCACATAGGGCGTCCGTGTAGGCAGCATGCCAAGACAGGATTGCAAGGTGTTAGGCAGAGGAGCGCCCCAGAGCGCCAGAGGGAGTCACTGAAGGGTATGCCCCAACATGGCCCAGGTCATGGGGTGGGCGGATGGGAGGACTGGCCATCGCGGTCGCCCTCAAGAGAGCGGATATGTGCTATGATGTCCTGCTGGCCTGCGATGCGGTTTTCTCATCAACTGGAGGGGATCGGCGGTGCCGCCGAACCCTGGTCCAGTCCGGGCGAGCAGGGACTCTCCCCTGTTGACGTGATCCTGAAGGGCTGTGAGTCGGCGATTCCGGCATCTTGAGAGGTTGCACTGCCTCCTGGTAGGACCAGAGGACCCTGCGCTTGTCCTCCCAGCGGAAGATGAGGGCAAAGGGGTGGCCCCGGCCGAAAAGTTCTTAGCCGACGCAGGGTGTTAGGAGCCAGGTCCTGAAAAATCTGTATTTTGTGGCCTCGTAGGTGAGGTTGGGCTTGTCCCGGGCTGCTTTCAAGATGGCTTCCTTCTCTGTAAAGTAATGCACCCGCGTCAGGATGTCTGAGGGGGGGGCCCGCCCTACCCGCCGGTCCATACACCCGATGGGCACGGTCCAGAGTCGGAGGGGAGGCGTCCTCGTCCCCCCACACCTCGTGCAGGAGCTGCGCTACGTAGGTCAGAATGTCCGTCCCTTCCTCGTCGAGCGGAACACCACGGATTCGGAGGTTATTCCAGCGGCTCCTGTTCTCAAGGTCCTCCTGCTTAATCTGCAGTTCAATGTTTTGCTCTTCCAGGGCCGCCACCCTCTGCCACAGCTCTTCCTAGTCCTCCGTACGCACGTCAACTAGCTTCTCCAAGCCGTCCACTCTGTCGCCCAGCTCAGGGACCTCCTTGCGCATCTCCTTAACGCATGTTTGTACTTCCGTGCGCAAGGAGCCTATCTCCGTCTTGAGATCAGACATGAAGGAGGCCATAAAGGCCTGGGTCACCGGCGGCGAGTCCACAGCCATCGACGAGGGGTCTTCAGTTGACGCCTCCGCTCCAGTCTTGCCCCACATAGCCATCACCGACGTGCCTTTAGCCGTCGTCGCCGGTTCCTGCTTGCCCCCCTTGGACCTTGTCATCGTCGGGCCTGCAGCTGAGAGCTAAGTGCTCGTGCCCCCAGGCGGCAGCAGTTCAGTGACCAGCGACCAGGGCCCCTGTCCACCGCAGGCCCAGGTGGGGGCCCCCCAAGGGCGCCCGCGCACAATGCAAGCAGAAGACAGGGCCCAGCAGTACAGAGCGGAGGTCAAGGCGCCCCACTCGGGGCAGAAAGGTAGGAAGCGGGGAGACCATATGCAAGAGCCCACACAATTCAAAAAAGCAAGGCCCCAAGTGATACCACGTCCCCAGCACCGCAATAGGAAGATGCAGCCCGTTCTAGTAGGCCGAGGAAGGGACCTTTCCACCCCCGAGGGCCCGGGCCCAATGGCGCCAACAGTCTCCCCGGCCGGCTCCCCCACCCAGGCAGTCCAAGGTCACTCCACCGCACCAAGGGCAAGGTCTCCAAGTGGCAAGGGGTTGGGCAACTCAACGGCGGGCAGCACCTCAATCCACCATCAGATCTCACCCAGCAACAGTTCCAAGCGGCCGCAGGGCCCGCACCCCCCGTCAATTGCACGCCACCATCCGGGGAGGGCAGGCTGCAACTAGTTGGGGCCCAGCTGGATGCGACGGTGCGCCGCCGCTGGAGTAAGGATAGGGCACACCAGCCGGTGAATCATCACAAGCGCCAGGGGCCCCGGACCGATTCGTACCTCCCTCGATGAGGGCTCGCAGTGCCTCACCGCTTCCCGCCCTACAGGCCGCTTCTCAAGGCCCCCAGCCGAGACAGTCCGGCGCAGCCCCCCGCCTCCAGGACTCACGGGAGGGTGGCCAGTAGACAGCAAGGGCTCAGGGACTCACAGCGTCCCCCGCTGTAGAGGGCCGCAGGGCTTCAACTCTCACTCGCCGGGCGCAGCTTCCAAATCAGGCCCCAGCTCGCAGGGGGGGAGGGGCGCAGGGCGACAGGCCGAAGCCCGCCAGGGATACCAAGAGCGAGGGGGCGCCCCTCACGTGCAGCCGCACCCCCCGCAGCCCCCAGCGGATGCACCTCCGCATTCGCTCCATTGCCTCAGGGCTCCGCAACCACGCGGCGATGCCACTACCAGTCGCTTCTTTCACGGTGTGCAGGGATCTAAGATGGCGGTTGTGGCGGCGCTTCAGGCCTGTCTCATCGTTGTAGTACCGCGACCCCCCGACAGTCCAGTGCCTAGGGCCTCCGTGCCCTCGGGCCTCTCCGCCCGTCACTGGGAGCGTCTGGCTCTGGGCTCGATGCGCGGCTGTACCGCGGTCCCCCGGCAGGCCAGCACCGGGACTCCCCGCCTCCACAGGCCCCTCCGCCACCGACAGGGGGCGCCCGCCTCCAAGCCTGGCACCTGCCCCAGCCTCGGGACCGCGAGGCCTCCCCCGTCCGGGAGCACCGTACGCTGCACCAGGCTCCGGTTCTGCAGTGCGGGAGTGGAGCTCTCGCCGCTGTGCCTATCTGCTGAGTGTCACCCCGGAGAAGGAAGGAAGGGTCCGCCGCCGGCCCCACAGGTAAGATGGCGGGCGCGACTGCCCGCCAAAGCCCCTCCGTCGCACCACCGCTTCACTGGCAGCTCCCGGGGGGTCCTGTCACCGCTCACGCAGCGCCCCACTGAACCAGGGATCTCTCGTAGCCCCTGGGATAGCGAGTAGCCCACAAATTCCGCTCAAATGGCTCATATAGGCAGCGGGGTACCAGAGCTCTTCGGAATCGCAGCCTACTCCATTGCCGCTGAAGCCACGCCCTGTGGGTTGCTTTTGCCAAGGCTTGTTGACTCCAATCCAGAAGCCGACACCGCCAACAGCGAAATCCTTTGTGGGACAGTCCGTATCCAGCTCCTGGTCGTCGTCGACACCTCCTGGTCCATGCGCCTGCAGAGACAAGCTTCACAACATCACCTGATTGCTTCACGACATCGCCTGGTTCCTTCCTGGTCACTGGCTAGTGACCCAGACTGTCCCCTCTGCTTTCAGGTACTCTTCATCCTCGATCCGCCCTTGGATCCAACCGGACACTTCTCTCCTGGTCGCCTGCAGCATGTTTTCACAGGTCTCCATAGGATTCAGCGACGAAACACGACACACTTTGACACCTATGCACCCTGCTCCTGTGGGTATTGACTATCCTAGTGTCCTAGTTTTCAGTAGCTTTCTCCTAGTCCATGGAAGTGGCCTAAAATAACTAGTTTCCAATTCTTTCATTCCCATTGAATCCCTATGGTAACTCGTGTGTGTGTGTGTTTAGACACTGCAAACGCATCCAGTGGGCCTCCTGCTTCCTAACCTTTGGTAGTACAGCGTAGCCCCAGCGATTCCCTAGGCCTGTTCCTTGTTCGTGACGTGGTTCTTATACCACTATTTTAGTATATGGTTTTGCGTGCCCCTATGGCCCTACTGTATTTTGTGCAACTTATTGTATGATAATTAATTATCTTGTTATGTGCTTGTGCCTCTGACCTCATAAAGAGTTCAGAGGGGTTGTGTTAGTAATAAATACATATATATTTTATATATAACCTGTGTGGTGTCCTTTCATTTGGTATTCAAGGGGTTACATATGGTAAAACAGCTGGCTTTACTTGCTCTCTGACGTTTTAGCCTAAGACTGCTTTGTCCATGCTACCACTATGATAACTGGTCTATAAGGTTGACTTTACAACCATCACCATGAGGGTTGTTTGGACTGATACAGGGTGACCACTAGAATAGTGGACATCACATATCATGCCAACTTTTCACAAAGCCATTTATCCGAACTTGGCTGTCCAGGCAGTAGTGTCTTGCAAACGTGTGCAGCGAGGACCAGGTAGCTGACTGACAGATGTCCTGCAAGGGGACTCCCGGGCCCAGGGCAGTTGTAGCCGCCGTGGCCCGAGTGGAATGGGCCCTCAGCCTAACAGGAGGCTCCCTTTTAGCCAAAGAATAGCATACCTTGATGCAAAACACGACCCACCGAGAGATGGTCCGTTTGTGCACCTCCCAACCTTTCTTAGCGCCCACGTAACCAACAAAGAGTTGGTCATCCACCCGGAACTGGAGTGTGTGATCCAAATAGAATGAGAGCGCACCTTTTGGGTCCAGACGGTGGAGCCTCTCTTCCTCTTTCGAGGGATGCGGAGGCGGAAAGAAGGTGGGCAAGGTGATGGACTGCCTGATGTGGAAGGCTGTGATACCTTGGGCAGGAAAGAGGGTCGCGTCCGCAACACACTTTTGTCCGGATGGACAGAAAGGAAGGGAGGTTTAGAGGGAAGAGCCTGGAGCTCACTCACCCTCCTGGCAGAGGTGATGGCAACCAGGAAGGCAGTCTTCAGAGTAAGTAGACGAAGAGGACCGTTATGAAGTGGCTCGAAAGGAGCGCACATCAGATAGGTCAGTACAAGCTTCAAGTCCAACTGAAGCATCACGAAAGGAACAGGAGGAAACATATGAGTGATGCCCTTCAAAAACCTATGTTATATACAACTGGGGACTTGAACAAAGAGGGCTGATCAGGGAGCCTTAAGAAGGCGGAAATATCAGAGAGGTAGCCCTTGATAGTGCCCAGAGCAGAGCCCTGCTGGGCAAGAGAGAGAAGAAAGAGGAGAACCTCTGAAAGAGGGGCAGAAAGGGGATCCACAGCCTGTGCTGTGCACCATGCCACAAATTTGTTCCACCTGCAGGCGTATACCGATTTTGTGGAGGGACGCTTGGCTGCCAGAATTACATTACAGACTTCAGGAGGCAAGTCAAATGGCCTCAACTGCTGCCGCTCAATCTCAACGCATGTAAGTGGAGACTGGACAGGTTCGGGTGGAGGATCGTCCCCTGCTGCTGCGACGGAAGGTCCTCCTGAAGAGGAAGACGAACCGGGGGACCGACAGACATGCTGAGTAGCTCGGGATACCAGTATCTTCATGCCCAGTCCGGAGCCACAAGGATAACTTGGGACCGGTCGCGTCTGATCTTCTTCAGCACTCTGGGCAGAAGTGGTATAGGCGGAAAGGCGTACAACAGACCGCAGCTCCACTCGCGACGAAAAGCGTCTCTGAGCGAGTGCCGCCTTGGAAATTCCAACCAGCAAAACTGATGACATTGAGCGTTCCCTTCTGTGGCGAATAGATCTAACCAAGGCTCTCCCCACTGCTGAAAGAGGCCTTGCGCCACGTCTGAGTTCAGAAGCCATTCATGATCCATCATGCACCGACGGCTGAGTTTGTCCGCCCTGGCGTTCAGGGAACCTGCCAGGTGTTGAACCACCAGGGTCACGCCCTGATGTTCCAGCCACTGCCAGAGGCGCAGAGCCTCCTGGTATAGGGTCCACGACCCACCCCGCCCTGTTTGTTGCAGTACCACATGGAGGTGGTGTTGTCCTTGAACACCTGCACTACACTCCCCCGAAAGAGGGGAGGAATCCCTTCAGTGCAAGCCGGATCGCCCGCAGCTCCAAAAGGTTAATGTGGAAACGGGATTCTCCCAGAGACCAGAGGCCTCTGATCTCCGCCTCTCCCATGTGGCCCCCCCAGCCCTGGAGGGACGCGTCTGTCACAACTACGTGTTCCGGTTGGGGTAGGGAGAGAGATCTGCCGCTAACCCAATCGCGGGCAGTGAGCCACCACTGCAGCTGTCTCGCAGTGCCCTCCGAGATCAGGACATGGTCGGACAGGTTGCCCTGATGCTGGGCCCACTGAAACTTCAGATCCCACTGCAGAGCCCGCATCGGCCACTGGGTGTGATGCACCAGAAGGATGCAGGAGGCCATCAGCCCCAGAAGCCGCAACGTCAACCTGACTGAGACCCGGGATAAAGGCTGAAAGATTGGAATCAGAGCCTGAATATCCTGAACCCGCTGTTCGGGAGGATAAACCCGAAACCGCGCCGAGTCGAGAACCGCTCCGATGAAGAGGAGCTTCTGAGAGGGGCACAGGTGTGACTTCGGCACATTGATGGAAAACCCCAGCTGGTGCAGGAGGTCTGCCGTTGCCTGGAGGTGGCTGACGACTGTCTGGGGCGAGCCCGCCTTCAACAACCAGTCATAGAGGTAGGGGAAGACTGAAACCCCTAACCTGCGCAGATGAGCCACGACCACCGCCATCACCTTCATGAACACCTGAGGGGCGCTGGTAAGGCCGAAGGGGAGCACGGTAAACTGAAAGTGCTCGTGGCCTACCGTGAACCGCAGGTAGTGCCAGTGGGCCGGCAGGACGGGAATGTGAAAATAAGTGTCCTGCAAGTCCAACAGGAGGCTCCTTTTTAGCCAAAGAATAGCATACCTTGATGCAAAACACGACCCACCGAGAGATGGTCCGTTTGTGCACCGCCCAACCTTTCTTAGCGCCCACGTAACCAACAAAGAGTTGGTCATCCACCCGGAACTGGAGTGTGTGATCCAAATAGAATGAGAGCGCACCTTTTGGGTCCAGACGGTGGAGCCTCTCTTCCTCTTTCGAGGGATGCAGAGGCGGAAAGAAGGTGGGCAAGGTGATGGACTGCCTGATGTGGAAGGCTGTGATACCTTGGGCAGGAAAGAGGGTCGCGTCCGCAACACACTTTTGTCCGGATGGACAGAAAGGAAGGGAGGTTTAGAGGGAAGAGCCTGGAGCTCACTCACCCTCCTGGCAGAGGTGATGGCAACCAGGAAGGCAGTCTTCAGAGTAAGTAGACGAAGAGGACCGTTATGAAGTGGCTCGAAAGGAGCGCACATCAGATAGGTCAGTACAAGCTTCAAGTCCAACTGAAGCATCACGAAAGGAACAGGAGGAAACATATGAGTGACGCCCTTCAAAAACCTATGTTATATACAACTGGGGACTTGAACAAAGAGGGCTGATCAGGGAGCCTTAAGAAGGTGGAAATATCAGAGAGGTAGCCCTTGATAGTGCCCAGAGCAGAGCCCTGCTGGGCAAGAGAGAGAAGAAAGAGGAGAACCTCTGAAAGAGGGGCAGAAAGGGGATCCACAGCCTGTGCTGTGCACCATGCCACAAATTTGTTCCACCTGCAGGCGTATACCGATTTTGTGGAGGGACGCCTGGCTGCCAGAATTACATTACAGACTTCAGGAGGCAAGTCAAATGGCCTCAACTGCTGCCGCTCAATCTCAACGCATGTAAGTGGAGACTGGACAGGTTCGGGTGGAGGATCGTCCCCTGCTGCTGCGACGGAAGGTCCTCCTGAAGAGGAAGACGAACCGGGGGACCGACAGACATGCTGAGTAGCTCGGGATACCAGTATCTTCATGCCCAGTCCGGAGCCACAAGGATAACTTGGGACCGGTCGCGTCTGATCTTCTTCAGCACTCTGGGCAGAAGTGGTATAGGCGGAAAGGCGTACAACAGACCGCAGCTCCACTCGTGACGACAAGCGTCTCTGAGCGAGTGCCGCCTTGGAAATTCCAACCAGCAAAACTGATGAAATTGAGCGTTCCCTTCTGTGGCGAATAGATCTAACCAAGGCTCTCCCCACTGCTGAAAGAGGCCTTGCGCCACGTCTGAGTTCAGAAGCCATTCATGATCCATCATGCACCGACGGCTGAGTTTGTCCGCCCTGGCGTTCAGGGAACCTGCCAGGTGTTGAACCACCAGGGTCACGCCCTGATGTTCCAGCCACTGCCAGAGGCGCAGAGCCTCCTGGTATAGGGTCCACGACCCACCCCGCCCTGTTTGTTGCAGTACCACATGGAGGTGGTGTTGTCCTTGAACACCTGCACTACACTCCCCCGAAAGAGGGGAGGAATGCCTTCAGTGCAAGCCGGATCGCCCCCAGCTCCAAAAGGTTAATGTGGAAACAGGATTCTCCCAGAGACCAGAGGCCTCTGATCTCTGCCTCTCCCATGTGGCCCCCCCAGCCCTGGAGGGACGCGTCTGTCACAACTACGTGCTCCGGTTGGGGTAGGGAGACGGATCTGCCGCTAACCCAATCGCGGGCAGTGAGCCACCACTGCAGCTGTCTCGCAGTGCCCTCCGAGATCAGGACATGGTCGGACAGGTTGCCCTGATGCTGGGCCCACTGAAACTTCAGGTCCCACTGCAGAGCCCGCATCGGCCACTGGGTGTGATGCACCAGAAGGATGCAGGAGGCCATCAGCCCCAGAAGCCGCAACGTCAACCTGACTGAGACCCGGGATAAAGGCTGAAAGATTGGAATCAGAGCCTGAATATCCGGAACCCGCTGTTCGGGAGGATAAACCCGAAACCGCGCCGAGTCGAGAACCGCTCCGATGAAGAGGAGCTTCTGAGAGGGGCACAGGTGTGACTTCGGCACATTGATGGAAAACCCCAGCTGGTGCAGGAGGTCTGCCGTTGCCTGGAGGTGGCTGACGACTGTCTGGGGCGAGCCCGCCTTCAACAACCAGTCGTAGAGGTAGGGGAAGACTGAAACCCCTAACCTGCGCAGATGAGCCACGACCACCGCCATCACCTTCATGAACACCTGAGGGGCGCTGGTAAGGCCGAAGGGGAGCACGGTAAACTGAAAGTGCTTGTGGCCTACCGTGAACCGCAGGTAGTGCCGGTGGGCCGGCAGGACGGGAATGTGAAAATAAGTGTCCTGCAAGTCCAACGCTATCATCCAGTCTCCTGGGTCCAGGGCAGCTAAGACCTGAGCCAGTGTCAGCATCTTGAACTTCTCTTTCCGGAGAAAGCCGTTGACGTTCCGTAGGTCTAAGATAGGGCATAGGCCCCCTTTGCCCTTCTTGGGTACCAGAAAGTAGTGGGAGTAAGAACCACACCCTTCTTCTGGCCCAGAAACGTGCTCGATGGCCCCCTTGGCCAAGAGGGCCGTAATTTCCTCTTGCAGAAGTTTCAAGTGGTCCCCCGACACGCGGTGGTGTTGCGGTGGCATGGCTGGAGGGGTCATCTCGAAGGGGAGGGGGTAGCCCCTTCGGACGATTTGCAACACCCACCTGTCCGAAGCGCCAGTGGAAGTGGTGATGGCAAACCCTGCCCCCCACTGGCGTCACATGGGCCTGAAAGCACAGACTAGAAGGCTTTAGAGGCCGGTGCTGTGGGGGAAGGTGTGGACTGGCCTCGCTGTTGTCCCCGACCGCCGCCACGGCGGTTTCCACGGTCGCCACCGCGTTGGATGTTAGTCTGTGGTGCGTGGTGCGTGGCTGGCAGCAGGTGTGGGAGCGCCCCTTCCTTGGCCACGAAAGGAGCGAAAGGCACCCGTTTGCTGGCGCAGGGCCGAGAGGCCCTAGGACTTGGCCGTAGCCCTGGAGTCCTTAAAGCGTTCAAGCACATGGTCTGCCTTGTCGCCGAAAAGGCGACGGCCATCGAATGGCATGTCCATAAGAGTGTTCTGGACATCGGCCGAAAAGTTGGCGGACCTCAACCAGGCGTGGCGATGAATCGCCACCGTCATTGCCATCGCTCTGCCCAGTGAGTCGGTGGTATCCAGCCCACACCGGATAGAAAACTGTGCTGCATCTCGACCCTCCGCAAGGGCTTGGATGAGTTTAGTCTGGACCTCCACCGGACATTGTGGCAGCACGTCCGCGTCCTGCAGAGAGTGGGTGTAGCGGGCCAAGAGGCACGCGGTGTTGACTGACCCCAGTCCCAAACTCAGGGAGGAGAATACTTTCTTACCGTATTGCTGGTACCTCTTGGATTCCCGATCGGGCGGGGCCTTCCGGAATGCGTTCTGGGTGTTGGAGGCCTGGATGACCAGGCTGTCGGGGGTGGGGTGGGTGGACAGGAAGCAAGGGTCACCCGGAGCCGGGCGGTGGCGTCTGGCCACGTTCCTATCTACAGGCTGACCTGTAGCGGGCTTGGACCACGTGCCCAAAAGAACGTCTGTCAAGGCCTCATTAAACGGCAGCAAAGGCTCAGCCGAGCTTGACTGCGGCTTAAAGACCTCAGTGAGGAGGTTAGTCCTCAAGGCCTTGGCCGCCCGCGTCAGCATCACACTGTAGGCAGCCCCCTCCTCCGTAGCCATGGTGGGAGGGAAGACAAAACCAGTGTCTGGCGAGGTGTCCAGTCCACTGGCAGTCCCAAGCTCACCTGTCCAGTCCTGCTGAGCCTGAAACTCCAGTGTCAGAGGGTCCTCAGACACCTCCCAATCCCCCTCGTCACCCATCTCCTGGTATGCAGGTTCAAAGGATGGGGCCGGTTCGTGGAAGTAAAAGTCTCCATACGATGTCGAGAGTGGCGCCACTCCGGCGCCGGAACCAAATCGAGGGCAGGATTGGGGACGGCATTGCCCGGAGGCGGCGCCGGGGGTGACACCATAGGGGCCGGTGCCGGTGAGGTCGTGACGTCGACTGGCGCCGGCCCGGAACCGGATCCAGTGAGGGCCTGCGGCGCCGGGACTGAAGTCGCTGGCGGCGTCGGAGCCGAAGCACCCGACCCGCTGGGCCCCCCAGCCGGGGCTGCTGGGCCCGAAGGCGCCACGGAACCTGGCGGAGGAGGGAGAGACCTCATGGTCATAAGGTACAGTTCGATCTCCTCTGGCGTCGCGTCATGCCCAGGGACAGGAAGGTATGGGGCAGGTTGTAACGTCCGGGACTCCATCGAAGCCACGTGGGTGGTGTCACCCGAACCCCCGGCCGCGTCGCGTGAGCGTTGGGGTGGGTCGGAAGAGCGATGATGCCTTTCTGACCTCTAATGCCCCTTTTACCTCAGGATCATGATCCTGAAGACCGATGCCGACTCTCAGAGCTACGAGGGCTCCGACCCCGCGACCTGTCCCTCGACCTCCTGTGGGACCGGGACCTCGAACGGCGCAGGCCGACTGCCGGAGCTCAAGTCGCTTGCAGGACCGCTCCCGCCTAGCCTTAGACGCCAGGGCCCGGCAGTCGGAGCAGGTTCAGTCATCATGGTCGAGGCCTAGACACTGAAGACACCAGCGATGGGGGTCAGTAACCGACATCAATCGGCTGTACTTGAACCCGGGCATCCCTACCGGCACCGTCGGAGTCAATCGACTCGAAAAACAAATCAAAAAGATCAAAGTTTTAGTCAAAAAATGACTCAAAGGGTACTACTTTTCCGGATCTGTGCTTAGCTGGCGCGTAAAAAAGAAATACTGACTGTAGGAGAGTAGGGTCTGCTTTCCTATGGTCACCCCACTGTTTGCTATTTGCTTCACTGGTTTTCGACTTAATGTGGCTGTGGGCCTGCTAATCAGACCCACAGCCCAGCTGTGCTCTCTCTAAATTCAATACAATGTACTTTAGGTACATTACCAATTGGACATTGGGTCACCTTATGAGTCCCTGTACAGTGTACTATAGGTACCCAGGGCATAGGTGCATCCAAGGCCTACCAGGGGCTGCAGCACGTATTATGCCACCCCTGGTTGGCCACTCCCATTGACAAAACTGGCTGATCACTCAGCTGGGGCAAGGTCGTGTAATCACCCCTTGCTTAGATATAGTATTCCTATATCTAACCTTATATCTAGACACATATATACCTATAAGTCACTCCTATGGCAGGCCTTAACAATCATGGAGGCAGAGTGCTTGGTTTTATGTGAGATGATGCTCTAGCATGAGCTGAGCCTGTCTGCAGCTTTTGGAACCATGTCCTTATGACGGTTCTAGGATATAACCATACCATATACTCTTAAGTGCATTATGAACCTCACGTTAAATGCTAACATTGGTTTGGCTTTATCAAAACATGTCTTGTAAGGTGTCATATGCTTAGGAATACTACCCCCTCACCAGTTCTGGCAACCGGGGTAGCATTCCACCCTTCTAGAGGGAGAAGACATGTTGTTCCTACTAATCCCGGTTAAAGTTAACCAGAGCCCCAGCATCACAAAATGGATGATGCTGCCACAGACACAAGTCTGACCTCCTGCTGCTGGGAGTCCTTCCAGTCACATAGGTTTGGACAATAGGTTTCCTGCTTTGGGAGGTGCGAGCACCACCCCAGACAGGAGGATGTGTATTGGGACAAGGAGGGCTGAATAGATTGATACACTGCCTGGAGCACACTAGGTGCTTCATGCATACCCCAGTTCAAACCGGTTGCTGGGGCACTCCAGCCCCAGCTCTGGCGAGAAACTGAACAAAGGATAGGGGGTGTAACCACCCCCCTTCCTGGTCCCACCCATAGGAGGGACCTAGAAACTAATCCAGCCCCTTTTAGTTGTATAAAAGTAGGATCTGTGTCCTTAGACTTTAGATTAATCCTGGAATCGACTTGAAATGAAACTCTGGACCCTTCGACATTCACCTAAGCAGAAAACTTAAGAATCTCCCTTGTGGCCAAGGAGTGACCACCCTGGGCAACCAGGCACCATCCAGCAACTCGACGGCTTGCTTTGTCCCCGTTCCCGCCGGAACCCGAGCACAGAGCCTGACAAGACCCTGACTCCCAGACCTCTCTGACCCCACTGCACGACTCCAGCACAGCTGAGCACCGTGGAAGGCGTTGAGACACGTGGGACCGGACATCTTGGAAAGCCTGCAACTTGCTAACAGCGCAACTCCTGAGGCATCCTCGAAGCAGTGCACTGGGGACTGAGACACCCCGACACCAAGCTCCACCTGCACCGAAGACCAGTCCTCCACACTCCACGAGATCTGCGTGGGGCCCTTCTGCTTGTGTTCTGCTCGACGCGTTGTCCAGTTGCTGGCCCGTTGGCTAGTAGCCCTGTGGTGAAGATCCTTTTGAAAATCCATCGCTGGTCTGCTTGCTCCAGACTGGCCCTTGCTTCCCTGAAAAGGTGAAGTACCTCAGACCCTCCTGGTCTGCACCAGAAGCCTTTTGTATACCCTGCGTGGGTTGCCGGCGCTTAGGCTTGTTGGCTCCGATCTTGACGTCGACCCCTCCATCTGCAAGAACCTTCGTGGGACAGCTCCTCTCCAGCACCTGGTCCTCCTCGACACCTCCTGGTCCGCGTGGCTGCAAAGACGAGCTTCACGACAGCACCCGATTGCTCCTCGACGACGTCTGGTTCCTTCCTGGTTCCACCCGGTCACTGGCTAGTGACCTAGACTCGGTCCCCTCTGCTTTCAGGTCTTCTTCAACTCCGATCCACCCTTGGATCCACCCGGACATCTTCCTCGTTGTCCCCTGCAGCATCTTCTTTCAAGGCTCCATAGGAATCAACGAGAAAACCCGACACACTTTAACACCTATGCACCCGCAGCCCGTGGGTGAGGTAACGCGAGTACTTCGGTGCTCCTGTAGGGATTGACTATCCTAGTGTCTAGTTTTGTTAGTTGTATCTTACTAGTTAGACCGGAAGCGTCCTAAATCTCCATTTACTTACCTTTTAAGTACCCATTGACTTTCTATTGACTCTCGTGTGAGTGTACTGACACTGCACGCGCCGCCTGTAGGCCTCCTACTCCTACCCTAAGGGTCAGATAGTGTAGCCCCAGCGATTCTCTAGACCCTGGGCCTTTTCCTTTCCCAAGTCGTGGTTCTTATACCACTTACTTAGTATATGGTTTTACGCGCCCCCTAGGGCCTAACTGTAAATTGTGCTATTTAAAGTATTTCTGAGAGTAACTTGTTATGTGCTTTTGCCTCTGACCTCATAAAGAGTTCAGAGGAGTGTGTTAGTAAATAAATACATATATATTTTATATATATCCTGTGTGGTGTCCTTTCATTTGGTATTCAAGGGGTTACATATGGTAAAACAGCTGGCTTTACACGCCCTCAAGAGTCTTTTAGCCTAAGACTGTTCTGTCCACGCTACCTCTAGGATAGCTGGTCTATAGGGTTGACTTTACAACCATTACCATAAGGGTTGTTTGGACTGGTGCAAGGTGTTCACTAGAATAGTGAACATCATATACCAGGCCAACTTCTCACAGGTGTGCCATATTCCAAAATATCAAAGTAAATTTCAAACTAGCAGTAATGAAAACGTCCAAGGAAAGGGGTGAATCCCTTGACAACCGCAGTGGTTTAGCGGCGAGAGACTATCTCAAGTGCAGATTGTGAGAAGTTGGCCTGATATATGATGCTCACTAGTTCTAGTGATCACCTTGTATCAGTCCAAACAACCCTTATGGTGATTGGTTGTAAGTCAACCTTATAGACCAGCTATCCTAATGGTAGCATGGACAAAGCAGTCTTAGGATCGCTGGGACCACACTAACCTAACCTTAGGTAAGGAGCAGGAGGCCCACGGGACGCGTGTGCAGAGTGTGAACTCACACACGAGATGCGTAACAAAGTCAATTGGCAGAACAAATTACGAAAAAGGTGAGTATGGACAGGTCAGACTGGTTACGACTAAAACTACAGGATACCTGGACACTAGGAGAGTCAATCTACCTTTGAGCACTGAAATGCTCTTGTTACTTCACCCACCGGCCGCGGGTGCATAGGTGTGAAAGTGTGTTGGGTTTCCGCGTTGAAGTCAATGGAGCCTTGAAGAAAGATGCTGCAGGCGACCAGGAGGAAGATGTCCGGAGTGATCCAAGGGTGGATCAAGGAAGATGGAGACCTGAAAGCAGAGGGCACAATGTTCAAAGTCACTAGCCAGTGACCGGAGTGGAACCAGGAAGGAACCAGATGCTGTTGTCACGATCAGGTGAAGAGTGGACGCTTGACTCTGCAGCCACGTGTACCAGGAGGTGTCTTCGACGGCCAGGATGGAGGCACGAGCTGTCCCACGCAGGCTCTCGCTGTCGGCGGTGTCTGATCTGGATTCGGAGTCAACAGGCATTGGCAAAGGCAACCCACGCGGTGAGTGGAGATGGCGTCTGGTTCGGACCAGGAGGGTCCGGGGTGCTTCTCCTTTGAAGGGAAGCAAGGGCCAGTCTGGAGCCACCAGACCAGCAGTGTGGATTTCAAGGATCCTCGTCTAGGAGGCCACTAGCCAGCCGGCAAGTGGCCAGACAACGCCTCAAGCAGCAATCAAGCAAAAGGGCCCCACGCAGATCTCGTGGATGCTGGAGGGCTGGTCTTCTGTGCAGGAGCTGCTCGGGGCTGGGGCTTCTCAATCCCCAAAGCGCTTTCTCGAGGATGCCTCTGAAGTCGTGCTGGAAGCGAAGTGCAGTTTCTCCAAGATGGCCAGTCCCACGTGTCTCTTCGCACCCACGGATCTCAGCTGTGCTGCAGATGTAGGTAGAGGTCGGAGAGGTCTGGAAGTCCGGGTCTCGTCGGGCTCTGAAGTTTAGTTCCACCGGGAAGGACAACAAAGTGAACCGCTAGGACGCTTGATGGTGCCTGCTTGTGCAGGGTGGTCACTCCTTGGTCACAAGGGAGATTTCTTCAGTCTTCTGTGGAGCAGAACGTCGAAGTCCAGAGTTTCTTCTTTGTAGTTTCAAATCAGGATTAATCTAATTTGGAATGGGACCAGCTCCTACCTTTATTCTCCTAAAGGGGGCTGTACTGTGACTAGGTCCCTCCTATGTGTGGGACCAGGAAGGGGGGTGGTTACACCCCCTATCCTTTGTCTGGTTTCGGGCCAGAGCTGGGGCTGGAGTGCCCCAGCAACTGGTTTGAACCGGGGTATGCACAGGGACACCTTGTGTGCCCCAAGCATGTCTCATTCCTTTCAGCCTGTCCTACCTCAATACACAAAATCCTGTCTGGGGTGGTGCTAGCACCTCCCAAGGCAGGAAACCCTTTGTCCAGGCCTCCCTTGCTGGAAGGACTCCCAGCAGCAGGAGGTCAGACTCGTGTCTGTGGTGGCAGCATCCATTTTGTGATGCTGAGGCTCGGGTTAACTTTAACCGGGTTTCTTAGTTACATACATGTCGTGTCCCTCTAAAAGGGTGGAATGCTACCCCCGTCGCCAGAACTGGCGAGGGGGTAGTATTCCAATTTGTATGACACCTTACTCAACATGTTTTGATAATTCTATGCCAAAGTTAGCAATAACTGCGAGGATTATAATGCACTTAAGGGTATATGGTATAGCGTTATCATGGAAACAGCTAAAGGACATGGTTCCGAAAGCTGCAGACAGGCTCAGCTCATGCTAGAGCACCATCTCACATAATTCCAAGCACCCTGCCTTCAGGATTGATAAGACCTGCCATAGGAGTGACTTATAGGAGTATATGTGTCAATTTTAGGGTTAGATATAGGTATACTATATCTACAGCAAAGGGTGATTACACTACCTTGCCCCAGCTGATTTTCAGCCAGTTGTGTCAAATAGTAATGCCAGGCCAGGGGTGGCACAATACGTGCTGCAGCCCCTGGTAGGCCTTGGATGCACCTATGCCCTGGGTACCTAGGGTACACTGTACAGGGGCTCACAAGATGATCCAGGTTCCAATTGGTATGTATCTAGAGTACATGGAGTCCATTTTAACAGAGAGAGCAGAGTGCCTGGGGTCCTGAATAGCAGGGCCCCAGGTCAACTAAGTCGAAAACCAGCTAAACACCAGGCAAAAAGTTGGGGGTAACCATAGTCAGATATCCACCTTCCTACACAGATTTAGCACGAAGTTCCACGATTCGTGTGCATTATGCCTTCATTAAACCAAGGCGCTTCCTCTTCCATAAAGCTTCGTCCTGCTAATTCAAGTTAATTGTATGCTCTGAATTGAACTATGGATAATTGCCAATGAATAAATTAAATGTTGTTTCTACATAAATATACCAGTGGGTACTGTTTCATTTTGAAGTTATTTGGCTTTGTTTTTCTTTTCTATTTCAGGATTTAATCATTTATGAATAAAAAACATTATCATCATTGACTGTATTATTTAACTATATTGTCTAGGCCCATTTGTTTTCTGTACCGAGCAAGGAACAGGAGCACACAGGTACACGCCGAGGCCCATGGAGGAGGACCATAACGACCAGGTGTGCACAGCAGGCAGCTGGTATCTACAATAAAGCAGTGTGCCCAGAACAGGTCGAACGCAAGACCAATACAGGGGCAAGGGAACCCCAGAACAAGCCCAAGAGGGGGATCGTCCGAGCGGCACAACCCAGCCCAACCGGTCAAAGAAAAGAGGAGATACATGTAGCACAGACCTAAGCCATCAACCAGAACACAGGAGAACACCAGGAATATCCCCGCTCCCCTGGAACACAAGGTAGAGGACCAGGCCGGAACGTTGGCCAATGAGAAGGAAACACCAAGACACGACGCCGTTGGCGGCATAACAAAAGTCGGTCTGAAGAGGCCAAAGAGGGAAGGTAAACACACAAAAGCAGAGCTCCCGCAGGAACAAGGGACAAAATGCACAACAGGCAGACCCTGCAGACGAAGGATAGAAACACCATCGAATATTATGCAGGACAGAACCTGGAGCAGCGCAAGCTGCGCTAAGATGGAAGAAAAAGGACCGCTCCAAGCGGTACACAGTGACGCCAGGAAGGGTAAGGACCCCGAGAAGGAATCCACACTCACCCAGCTTAGGGCAGAGCTAAACAATAGCTACAAGTGCCCCACCTAGGGTATGACACGTCCCAAAACAAAACATGGGAGCACCTCTTAGGGAAAAAAAAACAGCATCAGAGAACAAGAACATAAAGGACCAGTGGGTAGCACCACAGACGGCTTACCAATCAGCCAAAAGGTACACAGATGGTCCAACCTGAGGACCTATACAGCTCCACCAACAACCAAAAACACACCCACCACAAAAATCAAAGGACTGAATCAGAGGGGCCAACTGAAGGACCCGGAAGGGATACCAAGCCACACAGAACACACAGACGGACCAACCGAAACTGAAGAGCCCAAAGGGAAGGTGGATAACGCCTCCCATAAGTCACCTGAAGACCTACAAGCCAATCTTAGGGGAGGGGAACGGAGCCCCACAAGGAGTTGTTGTATGATGTGTTAAATAGAAGAATCCCATCAAAAGGCAGGTCAACAAGACTCTCCCTAACATTCTCAGGAAAGATACCATCCTGCAACCAAGCATGGCGGCGGAGAGCCACAGAACTCGCCATAGTGCGGCCGAGAAAATCAGAAACATCCAAGGCCAAACGGAGAATAAATGCAGCTAACTCCCGTCCATCTAGCACATGGTGCCGCAGATCAGCGCAGACACCTCCATGGGAGGGGCGAGACAGAAGGGATTCCACAGAATCTCACAGGTCGGAGGTAGCCCTGACCAACACGCAGAGTGTTGAGCGCGCGCAAAGCGCACTAGTGGAGGCGAAGATGCTACGCCCCAGGAGTCGAACCACTGGCCCTCACATGACAGAGGGAGCAACACCAAAGGCAAGGAAGGGAAGGCCGACTGCAGGACAAAGCCCTGGGCAGAAGGGTGGAAAGAAAGGCAGACTGGATCATTCGGAGCAGGACGATGGCGATGGAGGAGCGGTTGAGACACTGGATCTGCCATAGCATGATGCCCCCAGGCCCCCAAAAGAGAGTTGTGGAGCAAAGCTTTGAATGGAAGAAGCAGCTCCCCTTCACCATAGCCCTGGTGGTGAACCTCCAACATATGGTCCGTAGGTATTGGAGTGACTGGGGTGCCCCTGCACAAAACACTAGTGGCCGTAGATATGGCCCGGAAAAAAGCCACACCAACCTCCGTAGGCCGTCGCTGGGGAGAGAGCAACTTGTTTGTGGGTGAAGGCTGCACACTAAGCCGCTTGTCCCCAAGTCCAGCTGGAGGAGGGAATGGCCAGCCCCTATAGGATGGAAGACCTATGGATGAGGGTGGGGCTTGAGGGGTCTTCGGAAAAGGCAGAGAAGCCTGCGGGGTAACCAGTGAGGTGCGGAAGATAGGGTGCGGGGTCTGCAGCCGCAGAGACGGCATAAAGCCCGCCCTGGAAGACGCAGAGGAAAAAGCAACGACACGGCATCCAGTCTCCGGTGAAGAGGAGAGAAGGAGATGACAAATTTCCGGGGAGGAAGCGACTCCTGGAGACGAGTCAACGACTCGACGCCGGGACGGCGCCGTGGAGTCCGCCAGGCACACCTGTGTCCTCGATCGGCACCTTAGCGGCCCCCAGAGGCGCCAAGTTGACCTCCACCACCACGTGCTGCACAGGAGAAAAGGGCAGGGTCGGAGCTGAAGCAGCTAACGAACATCGCCGAATAGGCGCCGGCTCGACCTCCACTGAGGCAGCCACCTGCGTAGAGGGCCGGGAGGGACTCTGGGAGACTCCCCGGGTCCCTGCCTCCACCCGCCGCGCCGCAATGGCCGGTGATGAAAGCTGCTGGCGTCGGAAAGGCATCAGCTCGGTCTCCGGTAAGACAGCCACCTGCCCAGAGGACCAAGAGGGACTCGAGGACGATCCATGAGTCTTGGCGACCTCCTGAACATGCGGCGAGGCGGGGTGCCGTGGATTGAAGAGGGGAACCCCGTAGGACCGCATCTTAACAACACCACACCTTCAAGACCTGAAGCCGAATTAGTCGGTGCCAGGACCGAAGCCATCGGCGAGTCAGCAGAAGGCCCAGCGCATGGTGAGGGATCCGCTAGTGTCTCAGGAAGAGGAGGAGGGCCTAAGGAAGCCTTCAGAGCCGCAGTGTAGGCTTCCTTTTGGGCCCTAGTCGCCCCAACGCCAGGAAACGGCGGATAGGGTGGCAACTGGCGAGAGCACACGTCCCAGGAGGAACCTGCGCCCACCGCAGAGCGAAGACAAGGCCTCAGTGACAGACTGAGGGACTTACGGTGTGCAAGCGACGCCCGTGAGGCTTTGGTGAGGGACGATGCCGCAACCAGAATCGGCAGCTTCTGGACCCTTCCGATGTAGGGGACGGACGCAGGGACGAGACCGATCTGGGCAAGCGGGCCGAAAGCAATTTCATCCAGCGCTCCCGCCGGGACTTCGGCTTAAGATGCTGATAAGCGTTGCAGTCCGTGGAATCATGGTGCTCGCGCAAACACCATATGCAAATATTGTGAGGGTCCGTCGCCGACATCTGACGCGTACAAGAAGTACACGTCTTGAAACCCGAAGGCATTCGCACACTGTTCTCAACGCAAGGCGTTAAAAGAAGGCCTGAAATAGGCCAAGGCACACAATCCGGATCTGCGTTTGCACGCGGAAAAGAAGGAAACTGACGTCAGCGCGCTGGGATGCTGTGGAATTTTTTTCTCGTATCCAGTCTCACACCTGGGGATAATTCTAAATTAAGGAATCTGCGGCTAGTAGTCTCTATCACAGAGCTTTCCAAAGTGTGTGGCGCGACACAGTACTGTGTCGCCTCCACTCTGTGGGTGTGTCGTGACAATGACCCCCCCTCGTGTGTGGCAGCCCGGGCTCAGACAGCTCCCCGGCCTGCTTACAGCCGCACTTCACAGATCTTCAAAAGACTGTGTGCATGTTAAAGAGGCTTTGTTGATGTTTCACCATTTCTAAGAGCCCCTGCAGCGTCAGTCTACCTCCTACTGCTTAATGTTTCAGCCCCCCAATCCCCCCCCCCCCCCGAAATTAGCCAGGGGCTCCGGCTGCTGCGAACATGATTCCTGGTCCTTGACCTTGTTAGACACTTGGCAGTGGCAGCGTCCGAGCAGTTTCTGAAGGAGTCTCTGCTTGGCGCACTGGTTCAAGGCGCTGCATCTTATTACTTACAAAACTCAGGCGTTAGCAGAGAGGTGAGGACTCTGTCCAGTCTCAGGTCCATGGCATTTTTATCTTATGACCTCCGCATTTATTTACGAAACATTACATAATTGTATTTGTCTATTTTGTTGAATTTATTTCTGAGTAGTTGCATTTAATAATTATATCAGAACCAACGGCTCCTTTTAATGCACAAACAGCAGAGGAAATGCTTTTCCAGGGGTGGCTCACGCGAGAATTCCTGAGAGAAGGGTAATGGCAAAAGGGTGCCACAGAGATATAGGGTGGGGCAGGGATAGAGGGAGTGATAGAGAGGGAGATAGCGAGCGAGAGAGAGGGGAGAGACAGAGAGAGAGATACTGAAGGATGGAGAGAGGGGGCGAGAGACATACCGAGGGAGAGAAACACAGAGAGAGGGAGAGAGACTGAAGGATGGAGAGAGAGAGATAAAGAGAGAGGAGGGAAAGAGAGGGGGGATAGAGAGGGGGAGAGAGACTGAAGGATGGAGAGAGAGAGATAACGAGAGAGGAGGGATAGAGAGGGGGGATAGAGAGGAGAGAGAGATACTGAAGGATGGAGAGAGAGGGCGAGAGAGATACTGAGGGAGAGAGCCAGAGAGAGAAAGAGAGGGGAGAGAGGGAGCCTGCAGGGAGAGGGAGAGGAGGGAGAGGAGGGAGAGGAGGGAGAGAGAGGGAGAGGAGGGAGAGAGAGGGAGAGAGGGGGAGGGGGGGAGGAGGGGGAGAGGA